>NC_091951.1:44210880-44265233 GCF_031021105.1 Erythrolamprus reginae | reverse complement strand
TAATTGGATTTGTATGCCGCCCCTCTCCGCAGACTCGGGGCGGCTAACAACAGCAGTAAAACAGTACAACAAAATCCAATACTAAAAAAAAGCAGTTAAAAACCCATTATATAAAAACCAATCATACATACAGACATACCATGCATAAAATTGTGAAGGCCTAGGGGGAAAGTGTATCTTAGTTCCCCCATGCCTGGCAGCAGAGGTGGGTTTTAAGCAGCTTACGAAAGGCAAGGAAGGTGGGGGCAATTCTAATCTCTGGGGGGAGTTGGTTCCAGAGGGTCGGGGCCGCCACAGAGAAGGCTCTTCCTCTGGGTCCCGCCAAGCGACATTGTTTGGTTGACGGGACCCGGAGAAGACCCACTCTGTGGGACCTAACTGGTTGCTGGGATTCGTGCGGCAGAAGGCGGTCCCTGAGATATTCTGGCCCGGTGCCATCACGAGGGATTCGGATTAGGGACGTTGTCCCTTGCTTGTTGCTTCTTTGTCGAGTTGCAAACATGCAGAAGAATGTTACACGTTTCTGCTGTGCCGCTTTTTAATTGTATAAATGAGCAGCAGGGCAAAGGAGAAACCCTGGTACAGATGGTCCTCGACTTACGACCACAATTGAGCCCCACCTTTCTGTTGGTAAGCAACACATAGGCTAACTGAGTTTGGTCTCACTTTGCGACTTTTCTTGCCACAGTTGTTAATCACCGCAATGTTTAAGTTAGTAACCTGATATGTAACCCGAATCTGGCTTCCCTATTGACGTTGCTTGGGAGAACGTTGCAAACCGTGATCAAATGAACCCAGGACACTACAACCACCATATATATGAGTTTAATTGCCAAGCATCTGGATTGTGGGGTGGCATACAAATCTAATAAATAATAACAACAACAGGCGGTAGGGAAAGCAAGTAGGATGCTTGGCTGCATAGCTAGAGGTATAACAAGCAGGAAGAGGGTGTGTAACTATGGCCCCTTCACGGCCTGTGGACTTATCACAAAAGGGCTTTTTTCCTGGTCTTTCTTCTTCTTTTCTTTGAAAACATTTTGCTTCTCATCCAAGAAGCTTCTTCAGTTCTAATTTTAGTTTCCATTAATCGTGATAGCCATTAGCTAAAACATTTGAGATTGGGAAAATTGCCTTACCCAAATGGTAGAGATTTTATATTTCCTTGGTGAGGTGATTTTCCTTCCTTCCTTCCTTCCTTCCTTCCTTCCTTCTTCTCCTTCCTTCCTTCCTTTCTTTCTTCCTTCCTTCCTTCCTTCCTTCCCTCCCTCTTTCCCTCCCTCCCTCCTTCTCTTCCTTCCCTCCTTCCTCCTCCATCCCTCTGTCCTTCCTTCCCTCCCTCCCTCCCTCTTTCCCTTCCTTCTCTCCTTTTTTCCTTCCTTCCTTCCCTCCCTCCCTCCTTCTCTTCCTTCCTTCCCTCCTCCCTCCCTCATTCCCCTTCCTTCCCTCTTTCCCTTTTTCCTTCCTCCCTCCCTCCTTCCCTCCCTCCTTCCCTCTTTCCTTCCTTCCTTCTATCCTTCTTCCCTTCCTTCCCTTCCTTCCTTCCTCTTTCCCTCCATCTTTCCCTTCCTTCTCTCCTTCCTTCCTTCCTTCCCTCCCTCCTTCCCTTCCTTCCTTCCTCCCTCCTTCCCTCCCTCTTTCCCTCCCTCCTTCTTTCTCTTCTTTCCTCCTTCCCTCCCTCCCTCCGTCCTTCCTTTCCTCCCTTCCTCCCACTTTCCCTTTCTTCTCTTCTTCCTTCCTTCCTTCCCTCCCTCCCTCCTTCTCTTCCTTCCCTCTTTCCTTTTTTCCTTCCCTCCCTCCCTCCCTCCTTCTCTCTTTCCTTCCTCCCTCCCTTCCTTCCTTCCTTCTAGCCTTCTTCCCTTTCTTCCCTCCTTCCTTCGTTCCTCCCTCCCTTCTGTTTGCAGTGTCCTTGTCCAAGGAAGTCTAGTTTGAAGTGGGGACGTTTAGAATTGGGTTGAGGAGCGATAGGTCCTCAATATGATTCAGTTTCCATTCGCAGTTGCCTCAAAGCAAAGCACATCAGTGGCCTTCTGCACCAGCCTTTTTTTAGTTACCCTATCTGATGTGGAATATCAGCTTTTCTGAAAATAGTCCAGGTTGGCACCACACCGTGTTTTCTTGTGACCAGAACAAGCCATGTGACTCTGACCGTCCATTGCTCATGCTTCACTAGGGCACCCTATCTGCATGCTCTGGCATGACCCCCTTTGCTGGCTATTCGGCTGTAATTGTCACATTCTCTGCCTGTGACGAACTGGGAGCTCTTCTCAGTTCCCAAGACCTACTCGTGCGTTTTCAAGTGATCGGTTCTTCTTGCTTACCATCAACTATCACCAAACAGAGAGCTGTTCCACTGGTTGCATCGCTTTTACTGTCAGAAAGTTTCTCCTTATTTCATAGCAACATAGAAGATTGACGTCAGAAAAAGACATCATGGTCCATCTAGTCTGCCCTTATACTATTTCCTGTATTTTATCTTAGGTTGGATCTATGTTTATCCCAGGCATGTTTAAATTCAGTTACTGTGGATTTACCAACCACGTCTGCTGGAACTTTGTTCCAAGCATCTACTACTCTTTCAGTAAAGTAATATTTTCTCATGTTGCTTCTGATCTTTCTCCCAACTAACTTCAGATTGTGTCCCCTTGTTCTTGTGTTCACTTTCCTATTAAAAACACTTCCCTTCTGAACCTTATTTAACCCTTTAACATATTTAAATGTTTCGATCATGCCCCCCCCTTTCCCTTCTCTCCTCCAGACTATACAGATTGAGTTCATGAAGTCTTTCCTGATACGTTTTATGCTTAAGACCTCCCACCATTCTTGTAGCCCATCTTTGGACCCGTTCAATTTTGTCAATATCTTTTTGTAGGTGAGGTCTCCAGAACTGAACACAGTATTCCAAATGTGGTCTCACCAGCATTCTATATAGCAGGATCATAATCTCCCTCTTCCTGCTTGTTATACCTCTAGCTATGCAGCCAACCATTCTACTTGCTTTCCCTATTGTCTGACCGCACTGTTCACCCATTTTGAGACTGTGAGAAATCACTACCCCTAAATCCTTCTCTTCTGAAGTTTTCCACGTTGAATCTCTCCTTGGTCAGCTTCCATCCATTATTTCTTATCTAGCCTTCTGGTGCCTTGGAAAACAGCCTGAACCCCCTCCTCTCTCTGGCAGCCCCTCAAATATTGGAATCCTGCTATCATGTCTCCCCTGATCCTTCTCTTCACTAGACTATCCATGCCCGGTTCCTGCAACTCTTTGTATGTTATAGTCTCCAGTTCCCTAATCATCCTGGTTGCTCTCTACTTTCTCTAGAGCAGTGGTTCTCAACCTGGGGGTCGGGACCCCTTGGGGGTCGAATGGCTGTTTCACAGGGATTGCCTAAGTCCAAGACAAATTTCCCCCTTGGCTTATAAAATTTATGCATGGTATGTCTGTATGTATGATTGGTCTCTTAAATTAGGGTTTTTTAAATTAACTTAAATATTAGATTTGTTTATATTGTCTTATTGTTGTTGTTAGCCACCCCGAGTCTAGGGAGAGGGGCAGCATACAAATCTAATAAATAAATAAGTAGGTAGGTAAGTAAGTAAGTGAGTGAGTGAGTGAGTGAGTGAATGCATAAATAAATAAATAAATAAATAATAAATAAATAAATAAATAAATAAATAAATAAATAAATAAATAAATAAATAAATGGTGTTAGGAACTAAATCTTCTATTATGGCACCTTGGAACATATTTTTACAATCCAACCAATCAGCCATTTACAGTGGGGGTGTCCCTCTGACCTTCCTGCCAATCAGCCTAAAGCTCTGTTGGGAGAATTGACACTAGACTTATGGTTGGGGGTCACCACAACATAAGGAACTGTATTAAGGGGTCGTGGCACTAGAAAGGTTGAAAAATACTGCTCTAGAGTTTCAATGTCTTTTTTGTAGTGTGGTGACCAAAACTGGATGCAGTACTCTAGATACGGCCTAATTTAAAGCTTCATAGTGTGACATCAGTACCTCCCTTGTCCTCTAATGCAGTGATTTTCAACCTTTTTTGAGCCGCGGCACATTTTTTACATTTACAAAATCCTGGGGCACACCGCCAACCAAAATTACACAAAATGACATTCTAACGCAGTACATATTATACATATAGTTAATAATATAGTTTCTAAATGTATTTATACTTACTTAGTGTGAAACCTGGGCCTGTTTCAATGAACACAAAAGGGATGTTTGTTTGTTTGTTTGTTTGTTTGTTTATTTATTTATTTATTTATTTATTAATTAATTAATTAGATTTGTATGCCTCCCCTCTCCGTAGACTCGGGGTGGCTAACAACAGTAAAAAGACAACGTAAACAAATCTAATATTAAAAAAACCTAAAAACCCCAATTTAAGAGGTCAGTCATACATACGGTCATACCATACATAAATTTTATAAGCCTAGGGGAAGGGAATATTTCAATTCCCCCATGCCTGATGACAGAGGTGGGTTTTTAAGAGCTTACAAAAGGCAAGAAGGGTGGGGGCAACTCTGATATCTGGGAGGAGTTGGTTCCATAGGGTCGGGGCTGCAACAGAGAAGGCTCTTCCCCTGGGTCCCGCCAAACAACATTGTTTAGTCAACGGGGAAGGCCAACTCTGTGGGACCTAACTGGTCGCTGGGATTCGTGCGGCAGAAGGCGGTCTTGGAGATATTCTGGTCCGATGCCATGAAGGGCTTTATAGGTCATAACCAACACTTTGAATTGTGACCAGAAACCGATCAGCAACCAATGCAGACTGCGGAGTGTTGGAGTAACATGGGCATATTTAGGGAAGCCCATGATTGCTCTCGCAGCTGCATTCTTGATATCCTGGCAGGAAAGGTAATTTGGGGACCCATGTTTAATTTCCCCGTGGCACACCTGACCATGTCTCACGGCACACTAGTGCACCGCGGCACCCTGGTTGAAAAACACCGCTCTAATGTATCCCTCTATTAATGCAGTTGAGGATTGCATTGGCTTCTTTTGGCTGCTGCTGCCCACTGATGGCTCATGTTCACCTGGCTGTCTACTAAGACTCCAAGATCCCTCTCGCAGCTGAAACAAGCAAGTTGGAAAGTTCATTTAAGAGGAAAGAGCTATGCAAAGTCTCTGGGACGAATGATTTATTGCTGAAGTACTTTATTTTAAAAAAAACCATGAAAGAAAACATTAGCTAACATGATAAAGGCAACAGTGAGGTGAAAGCACACTTGTTCGGTATCTTATCTCCTGCCTCCAGCTAACAAATATTAGTTTTAGTCCAAGGATTTGGACATTCAGTTAACTCTGTATTTACTTTATCGTTGCTTTTTTCTTCTTCTTCTTTTTGCTGTCTTTCTTTAAAATGGCACCGGACCAGATTATCTCAAGGACCGCCTTCTGCTGCACGAATCCCAGCAACCAGTTAGGTCCCACAGAGTGGGTCTTCTCCGGGTCCCATCAACTAAACAATGTCGCTTGGCGGGACCCAGGGGAAGAGCCTTCTCTGTGGCGGCCCCGGCCCTCTGGAACCAACTCCCCCCAGAGATTAGAATTGCCCCCACCCTCCTTGCCTTTCGAAAGCTTCTTAAAACCCACCTCTGCCGCCAGGCATGGGGGAACTGAGATACTCTTTCCCCCTAGGCCTTTACAATTTTATGCATGGTATGTCTGTATGTATGTTTGGTTTTACAACAGGGTTTTTTAACTGTTTTAATATTGGATTGTCATATGCTGTTTTACTACTGTTGTTAGCCGCCCCGAGTCTACGGAGAGGGGCGGCATACAAATCCAATAAAATCAAAATCAAATCAAAACCAATCAAAATATCCAGACAAAGCTACTACCAAATTCTCACAGTTCTATGGATTTTATTCTTTTTTAATACTTTAGTTTGGGCACTATTTTCTTTTTTGATAATTGTATCAGTACTTTGTCTGGTGTGGACTGGTGAAATCTTGTCAAAGCTTTTCAAGACTCTAATTATCTTTAGTTAAAATCTCCCTGTTTGCTTGCTGTATCTACTTTTGTTGCTCCCTGCTAATCATGGTACTGATTTTTCCTCCCTCCTGAATTGCACATTGAATAACTTCTCCGAAATGTCCTTTTAGAATAGAATAGAATAGAATAGAATAGAATAGAATAGAATAGAATTTTATTGGCCAAGTGTGATTAGACACACAAGGAATTTGTCTTGGTGCATGTGCTCTCAGCATACATAAAATAAAATATACATTTGTCAAGAATCATGTGGTATGACACTTAATGATTGTCATAGGGGTCAAATAAGCAATGAAGAAGCAATATTAATAAAAATCTTAGTATATAAGCAACAAGTTACAGTCATACAGTCAACATGGGATGAAATGGGTGAAAGGAATGATGAGAAAAACTAGTAGAATAGAAGTGCAGATTTAGTAGAAAGTCTGACAGTGTTGAGGGAATTATTTGTTTAGTAGAGTGATGGCGTTCGGAAAAAACTGTTCTTGTGTCTAGTTGTCTTGGTGTGCAGTGCTCTGTAGCGACGTTTTGAGGGTAGGAGTTGAAAGAGTTTGTGTCCAGGATGTGAGGGGTCAGTAAATATTTTCCCCGCCCTCTTTTTGACTCGTGCAGTATACAGGTCCTCAATGGAAGGCAAGGTTGGCAGCAATTGTTTTTTCTGCAGTTCTGATTATCCTCTGAAGTCTGTGTCGGTCCTGTTGGGTTGCAGCACCAAACCAGACAGTTATAGAGGTGCAGATGACAGACTCAATGATTCCTCTGTAGAACTGTATCAGCAGCTCCTTGGGCAGTTTGAGCTTCCTGAGTTGGCACAGAAAGAACATTCTTTGTTGTGCTTTTTTGATGATGTTTTTGATGTTAGGTGACCATTTTAGGTCTTGAGATATGATAGAACCTAGAAATTTGAAGGTCTCTACTGTTGATACTGTGTTGTCTAGTATTGTGAGAGGTGGAAGGGTGGAAGGGTTTCTCTTAAAGTCTACCACCATTTCTACGGTTTTGAGTGTGTTCAGTTCTAGATTGTTCTGGTCACACCACAAGGATAGTTGTTCAACTTCCCGTCTGTATGCGGATTCATCATTGTCTCGAATGAGACATTGTCTCTTTTGGAGAAATGTTACTTTCACTATTACAGCAGTGGTAGTAGAAGTTTTCAATAACTGCTTTCCACCCCACTATCTTCTCTTTTTCTCATATAAAAATGACTATTGTAGTACAGTGTGAGCCTAAGGACTTGGTGAAGGACTACAAGGGTGTTTTTTTAGCAGTGAAAATAATTTTTAGGATCTACATTTGCACATTTCATGAATTTCCTTGAGGCCAGTCATATACAGACAGTCTTTGACTTACAACTGGGGATTTTTTTGGGGGGAGGGATAAAATTTTCTTTATTTTTCTCCAACATACAATAAAAAACAACATATGCAATAAAAAACACAGAGTCAATGCCTGCAGTAATGATACATAATATTTCTTTGTTACATTAAACATTCAAAAAGAAAGTCTACATATCTTAAAATAAACTTTTTACTAAAGTGATTTGTTCTCCTCTGCTAAATTACTTAAAGTTAACTACTCATCAAACATATATATCCTCTACAAATAACAATATTATAAAATCTGTTCCCTTATACAGTGTTCCCTTGATTTTCGCAGGTTCAAACTTCGCGAAAAGTCTATACCCCGGTTTTTCAAAAATATTAATTTAAAATACTTCGCGGGTTTTTTCCCTATACCACGGTTTTTCCTGCCCGATGACGTCATATGTCATCGCCAAACTTTTGTCTCCCTTTAATAAATATATATTTTAATAAACTTTAATAAATAAACATGGTGAGTAATAATCTAAATGGTTGCTAAGGGAATGGGAAACTGCAATGTAGGGGCTTAAAGTGTTAAGGGAAGGCTTGTGATACTGTTCATAGCCAAAAATAGTGTATTTACTTCTGCATCTCTACTTCGCGGAAATTCGACTTTCGCGGGTAGTCTCGGAACGCATCCCCTGCGAAAATCGAGGGAACACTGTATTCTTTTTTCTATCTATATTAAAACATAGATATCTTTACTCAATATCCAATTTCATCCTTTCACCTCTGTGTTAAATCCTTATCCATTGCTGCCACCATCATCCAGGTCTGTTTGTTTAATTACCAGCCGTTCCGAGTCTACGGAGAGGGGCGGCATACAAATCTAATAAATTATTATTATTATTATTATTATTATTATTATTATTATTATTATTGGAAATACTTTATTGATTATTTACATTAAAAAAGATTAAATATAAACATTACAACAACACAACAGTTACTTGGTGCGTGAAATTACATAAATTAGAAAATTCTACATGTTTAAATTCTTATTAATAAATGAATTTGTATCGTATCATTATATAGTGCTACCACCAATTCTTATCTTGCCATCTGGCTGACAATATTTGATTCAATTTTCATATCTTATCTTTTCCCACAATAACTAAGTATAATATTTGTTTAGCTTTTAATTTTCCATCCAATCATAAAATTTCCCCCAAGTTTTATAATAATCAGAGTCCTTTTTTTGTCTTTCATTTTCAAAAACATTTACGATCATGGGGGGCCACATAATTAGCTGTCCATGTTGCATGCAGCCTCTAGGTCACGGGTCGGTTACCCCTGCTTTAAATAATAATTTTGCCAAAGTGCCTGCAATGCCCTTTCAAAAACAATCAAAACCGAAATCCATTTCATATAAGCAAACTAGTCTCCACAACATAGCATTGCCATTTTTAAAAAAATGCTTGCATCCTTTTCCTCTCGTTAAAGGCAGATCTGTAGTGATTTTGCGTTTGTCTAGTTTCCATTTAGCATTTTTATTGTCAATTTCTGTGCCAGGGCTCATTAATTCTCACCATAAACACGCAAATTGAGGTAGCAAGGGCAATAATTGTAATTCCCCAGCTGTTTGCATAGAAAACGTTGCATCTTGATTAAGAATCTAAGTGACTTTGCAAGAGAGGTAAAGGTTTCATATGGGGGAAAGAAAAGGAAAATATTTGGAGGCTGTGTTCGGAGACAGCTTTGAATCCCCGAGCGATTACTGGGTGTCAGTCTGGCATGCTTTGAGCCTAGCTCTATGCGGTTAGTTTATGCTACAGTATTCACACAGAGAACTTTAAGCTAATTGAGTAATCCATGGTTAAGTTAACAACAAGGAAACAAGTTAGGAAAGAAGAACTTAATTGGTAATTTAAAAAGCAAATAGTAATCAAGGAATGGATTCAATTGCTGTTTATACTGTATATGTTAGTTACTGTTTATCGGCAGGGCATTAATTAGTACCAGTTCTTTGTTACAAATCGGTCAAATGCTCTCGAGCTTCTAAGACAGGGGGTGGTGGTCAAAATCAAGGCCTCCAGGCCGGATCCAGCTTAAATCTGGCCCATGGGGCCAGCCTGGAAATACAGAGGACCAGCCCGTGGTGCCTCTGCTAGCGAAAAATGGGGTGCGCAGGGGCTGCGTGCGGACCCCACACACCCCAATTTTTGGCCTGGACAGCCTCCTGCAGGACCCTGCCCACCAAAACGTTTTGGACAACAGGGTGCTGCAGTAGATGTCTATACCATCTCCCCCCACCCCATCAACCCACGGAAGGGAACTACAATGCTGATCCAGCCGTCAAAAAATCCAGTTTGACATCCTTGTTCTAGGGATTATCCTACCAAAGTTCACATCTCTTTCTAAATTTCTTTATTTGGAATTTACCTTCTACTTGACAATCAGAGGCTTTATTCTCCCAATATGTTTCATCTGGTCCAATTTTTTTGTCCAGTGGATATGCTGTCCCCTGCCACGGTAAATATACCGGTCTTTCCTTGTCTCCCACCGTAGTCACAGTGAAGCCAAGTGCTACATAGGCTTCGTCATTATTATTATTTATTATTATTACTATTTATTAGATTTCTATGCCGCCCCTCTCCGTAGACTTGGGGCAGCTCACAGCAATAATAAAAACAATGTACAATAACAAATCTAATATATTTAAAAAATATCTAAAAACCCCTTATTTAAAAACAAGACATACACACAAACATACCATACATAAATTATATAGGCCTGGGGAAGATGTCTCAATTCCCCCATGCCTGACGGCAGAGGTGAGTTTTGAGAAGTTTATGAAAGGCAAGGAGGGTGGGGGTAATCCTAATCTCTGGGGGGAGCTGGTTCCAGAGGGTCGGGGCCGCCACAGAGAAGGCTCTTCCCCTGGGTTCTGCCAGACGACATTGTTTAGTCGACGGGACCCGGAGAAGGCCAACTCTGTGGGACCTAACTGGTCGCTGGGATTTGTGCGGCAGAAGGCAGTCCCGGAGATATTCTGGTCCGATGCCTTGAAGGGCATACAGTGGTACCTTTATGTAAGAACGTCTCTACTTATGAACTTTTCTCATTCACAGCCTCCCTCTTGCTTGTTATACAATGTGTAAAATGTGGCAAAACTCACTTAACAAATGAATCACTTAACAACAGAAGTTTTGGGCTCAGTTATGTTCATAACTGGAGGACTCTCTGTATTCAATAACACTCCGTCGTTTGTATTTTACACGGTAAGACCAGGGGTGGGTTCCAGCTTACCTCACTGCTGGTTTGCTCCGTCCCATGTCGCATAGGCATGCCTCATGGATGCGTTTGTTCATTGCGCGTGCATGCGCAATAATGAAAGAATCCGAGGCGGGGGAAAAACAAATCCGAAAAAAAGATGGCGACCGCCTGCACAGTGCCGGAACTCAGCTTCTGCACATGCTCAGAAGGATTTTTTTTAAAAATGAGATGAGAAATGGTGGTAGCACTATATAATGATATAACACAAATTTACTTATTGTTCAGACTTAAACATATAGAACTTTATTTTACAATGTAGGTGATATATTATGAACAGTTTCTTTTACATACATACATACATAGAGAGAGAATCTTTAATTAGCTATATGATATAAGATTAAATTTAGATAAAAGAGATTTTAGTACTCTTTATATTGTTGTAATCATTTGTAGTAAGACGGTGAAGGAAAAATTTTAATTTAGAATTTTAAGAATTGCTAATAATGTATAAAATTAACAGAAAATTTTACATAAGACCCTACATTGAGCGAGTAAGGAGAAAAGAAAAGTTTGTATACGATTGATTCTAAGCATTGTTGTTGTGTTTATAACTATGGTATATATCGTTTTATTTTATGGTGGAGAAAAATTAAAATGTTATACTGGAAAAAAAAAAGATGGCAGTGCCCATGGACTTGGTGCCAACCAATCTAGTTCGGTGATGTCATCGTGACATCACCAGCGGATCGTTACCAGTTCGGGCAAACCAGTCCGAACTGGGAGGAACACACCCCTGGGTAAGACATTTCTGAGCTTAGGATTTTCCTGGTACAATAATATCGACCTTAAAACATATCAAGGCAAAATGAAATAGATTTCCTTAGAGATCTGTAAACATTTCCTAATTAAAAACATGTTTCCTCTCTTGGCAGAATCAAGCATCCGAACATAGTGGCCCTGGATGACATCTACGAGAGTGGCGGACACCTCTACCTCGTCATGCAGCTGTAAGTTGAAGTTTTAGGAAGGAGGAGAGGGAGGGAAGGAGCCATGGTTCTCGGGCCCTGTTAGCTAAAAAGGAAAGGAGCGCAGTGCCTCACGTGGTTGGGATGCTGGGTTGGAGGCTAGCAAGCCCACGCTCGAGACCCAGGTGCTGCTGGGTGGCGGATGTGAGTTCCCGTCATTTGCTCCAGCTTCTTGAAAGGAGCCCCCACAGGCATTCCTTGGGCAATGGGGGTGTCATTGGCCAATCTTTTCAACCTGGAAGCACGTTAAATGATGCCTCTGATGCGAACAGAATAGGAACTAAAAAGGAAAGGGAGAAATACAGTGGTACCTCTACCTAAGAACCCTTCTACTTACGAACCTTTCTAGACAAGAACCGAGTGTTCAAGATTTTTTTGCCTCTTCTCAAGAACCATTTTCCTCTTACAAACCCAAGCCTCCAAAGCTGTAACCGGAAAAGGCAGGGAGAAGCCTCCGTGGGGCCTCTCTAGGAATCTCCTGGGAGGAAACAGGGCCGGAAAAGGTGGGGAGAAGCCTCCGTGGGGCCTCTGTAGGAATCTCCTGGGAGGAAACATTGCCTCGACCCTCCCTGTGGTTTCCCCAATCGCACGCATTATTTGCTTTTACATTGATTCCTATGGGAAAAATTGCTTCTTCTTACAAACTTTGCTACTTAAGAACCTGGTCACGGAATGAATTAAGTTCATAAGTATTATTGTTGTTGTTGTTATTGTTGTTGTTATTATTATTATTATTATTATTATTATTATTTATTAGATTTGTATGCCACCCCTCTCCAAAGACTCGGGGCGGCTCACAACAACAATAAAACAGTGTGACAATGTAAACAAATCTAATATTAAAAAAGCATCTAAAAACCCATCATTTAAAAACCATGCAACACACGCATACCATACATAAAACTATAAAAGCCTAGGGGAGATGTCTCAATTCCCCCATGCCTGGTGATATAGGTGGGTCTTAAGTAGAGGTATCACTGTACAGATGGTCCTTAACTTGCAGCCATTTGTTTAGTGACTGTAAGAAGTTAAAACAGCATGAAAAAAGGTATTTTTTTATTTTATTTTTTTATTTTATTTTTTTATTGTATTTATATGCTGCTCAGGGGTCGGACTCAGGGCGGACTCAGGACAGGGGTCGGACTCAGGGCGGCTATTAGGACCAGTCCTCGCCCTTACAGCTGTTGCAGCTCATTCCCATGCTCAACGGTGATCAAAATTGGAACACTTGGCAGCTGCCGTATATTTACAATGTCTGCAGCATCCCATAGTTACGTGAACCGTTTCCCAGCCAGCTTCCGATAAGCAGAGTCTACAAAGAATGCTGGATTCACGTAACAACTGGGAGTTTCTCTTAACAACCGAAGTGTCATTCACTTAACAACCAGCAAAAAGGTTGTCAAATCAGATACAACTTGCTTAACAACTACCTCGCTTAGATACAGAAATACTGGTCCCAGCTGTGACCATGAATCATGGACCACCTGTAGCATGACATGCCCTCGGTTTCTCAACCCCTCTGAGTCTTGTGGTGAACCCATACCAGCGACGGTGAACCTAAGACCCATGTGTGAAAGGTGACATGCTGCAGTGTTTTGAGTGCCATTCGAACATTCGCCGATACTTGACAAGAGCTGTTCTCAAAACTACAACTCTGAAAATGATTTTATCTTTCTTTTCATATTTCATTTTTATTATTTGACCTTTTTTATGTAATTCAGAGCACCACATTTGATTGGACTGTATATCTTTCAAAGATTAAATATGCATGTAAAGAATTGCTCCTCCTTTGTTGGGTGTGATAGCGATACGCCAACAGATATGCCAAAAATGTATGCATGGTATGTTTTTTGTATGTATGTTTGGTTTTAGAAATAAGGGTTTTTTAGCTGTTTTAGTATTGAATTTACATGCTGTTTTTATTCTGTTGTTAGCCGCCCCGAGACTGCGGAGAGGGGCGGCATACAAATCAAATAAATAAATGAATGAATGAATGAATGAATGAATGAATGAATGAATGAATAAATAAATAAATAGAGTCAAGTTAGGCGTTTTCTGAATTTTTGAAGAGGTTTTAGCAAATCGCATCACTGATTTAATCCATGTTGGAGGCTCGCAATGATCCGCCTGCATAGATCTTACTTGTGTTCTATCTCCCCCTCTGGCAGGGTTTCTGGAGGGGAACTTTTTGACAGGATTGTGGAGAAGGGATTTTACACAGAGCGAGATGCCAGCAAGCTGATCCGCCAAATCCTTGATGCCGTTAAATACCTGCATGACATGGGCATTGTGCACCGCGACCTCAAGGTGGGTTGGTGAACTTGGCCAGATGTATCTACGTGTTCAGGCTGATATACTTTGTAAAAACCCCACAAACATAAAAACCGATTACAAGACCAAGAAGAACAATATGATTCACTTGGGAAGGGCATTAAAACTGAAATTACAATCATAAAGCAGGGAGGGGCCAACTCTCCCTTCCCTTCTGGGGACTTCCTGTTGCCGCTTGCTTTATTTATTTATTTTATTTATTTATTTATTTTGTCCAATACACAATAATACACAATGAAGGTAATAGAGGACACCTTCAAGGAAATAGAATTAGAGAAAGAATAGAAGAGAGAGTATAGGATAAAATAATCAACGAGAGAATAGAAGAAAGATATAGGGATAGAAGAGAAGGTATATGGGATATAGGAGAGACAATAGGACAGGGGTCGGAAGGCACTCTAGTGCACTTATGCACGCCCCTTACTGACCTCTTAGGAATCTGGAGAGGTCAACCGTGGACAGTCTAAGGGTAAAATGTTGGGGGTTAGGGAATGATACTACGGAGTCCGGTAATGAATTCCACGCTTCAATAACTCTATTACTAAAGTCGTATTTTTTACAGTCAAGTTTGGAGCGGTTAATATTGAGCGTGTATCTGTTATGTGCTCTTGTGTTGTTGTGGTTGAAGCTGAAGTGGTCGTTGACAGGCAGGACATTGCAGCATATAATCTTGTGGGCAATACTTAGATCATGTTTAACATGTCTTAGTTCTAAGCTTTCTAGGCCCAGGATTGTAAGTCTAGTTTCATACGGTATTCTGTTACGGGAGGAGGAATGCAGGGCTCTTATGGTGAAGTATCTCTGGACATTTTCGAGGGTGTTAATGTCTGAGATGCAGTATGGGTTCCAAACAGATGAGCTGTATTCTAGGATGGATCTGGCAAATGTTTTGTATGTTCTGGTAGGTAGTGTGAGATTTTCAGAGCAGAAGCTACGTATGCTTATTTGACATGGTTTCATCATATTAGATTTGTCATTGTATATTGTTTTATCACTGTTGTTTGCCGCCCCGAGTCTGTGGAGAGGGGCGGCATACAAATCTAATAAATAGCTAGCTAGCTAGCTAGCTAGCTAGCTAGCTAGCTAGCTAGCTAGCTAGATAGATAGATAGATAGATAGATAGATAGATAGATAGATAGATAGATAGATGATCAATCAATCAATCAATCTGTGGCTCTTTCTCTGGTCACCCAGAGCCATTTCCACATACCATTACAGGTAATTCTTGACCTCATTTAGTGACCGCTCAAAGTTACAACGGCCCTGAAAAAAATTGACTTATGACCGTTTTTTTCACACTGACGACTGCTGCAGCATTCCCATGGTCTCATGATCAAAATTTGAAAGCTAGGCAACGGGTTCATATTTATGACTGTTGCATTGTCCATGTTAAGTTAGTTGGGGAAGTTAGTTTCAACTTTGGCAGGAAAGGTCATAAAAATGGGGCAAAACTCATTCAACAACTGTCTCGTTTAGTGACCAAATTTGGGGGGTTGCAAGTCGAGGGCCACCTGTACAATGAATGACATTTTCCCTGTGTTGTGAATTGTCCTCTCACCTCGCTCCTTTCCTTAGGAGAGACTTAGATCTTAGTCTTTGGTGGGCTTCAAACATTTTAGCAGGGGGTTCTCTGCGTCAGTGATGGCGAACCTATGGTACGGGTGCCACAGGTGGCATGGGACTCCGAGTCTACGGAGAGGGGCAGCATACAAATCTAATAAATAAATAAATAAATGGGGAGCCATATCTGCTGGCACGCGAGACATTGCTCCATTGTGCATGTGTCTGCTGGCCAGCTGATTTTTGGCTCGCAGAGAGGCTCTGGGAGGGTGTTTTTGGCTTCCAGAGAACCTTTGGGGGAATGGGGGAGGTTGTTTTTACCCTCCCCTGGTTCCAGGGAAACCTTTGAAGCCTGGGGAGGGTGAAACACAAGCCTACTGGGCCCTCCAGAAGTTGGGAAACAGGCTGTTTCCAGCCTCCAGAGGGCCTCCAGTGGGTGGGTGAAGCTGTTTTTGCCCTCCCCAGGCATTGAATTATGAGTGTGGGCACTTATTTATTGTTAGAGTTGAAAAGGACCATGCAGGTCATCAAGTCTAACCCTCTGCCTGAGCAGGAATCCTAAAGCCCCCCAGCCAAATAGCAGTCCTATCTCCTCTTGAAAGTGTCCAGATTTGGAGAGTTCACAACCTCCACAGGCAGGTTGTTCCACTGGTTGATCACTCTGACCATCAGGAAGTTCTTCCTTACTTCTAGGTTGAATCTCTCTTTGGTCAGCTTCCAGCCGTTGTTCCTCATCCGGCCCTCTGGTGCTCTGGAGAATAGAGTGGCCCCCTCCTCTCTGTGGCAACCCCTCATATACCTATATGCAGCTATCATGTCCCCTCTGGCCCTCCTTTTCTCTAGGTTATCCATGCCCAGTTCCCGCAATCTCTCTTCGTAAGTCTTGGTTTCAAGTCCCCTAATCATTTTGGTTGCTCTTTTCTGCACCTTCTCCAGAGTTTCAATGTCTCTTTTGAAGTGTGGTGACCAGAACTGAATACAGTACTCCAGGTGTTGTCTGACCAGGGCATAGTAGAGTGGTATTAAGACTTCCCTGGTCTTGGAGTGTTGATGCAGCTTAGGATAGTGTTGGCTTTTTTGGCCACTGCTGCACATTGCTGGCTCATGTTTAGTTGATTATCCACCAAGACTCCAAGATCTCTTTCGCAGTCACTACTGCTAAGGAGATCTTGGAGTCTTGGTGGATAATACGGTAGCACACGCCCACGCTCTTTTGGCACCTGAGGAAAAAAAGGTTCGCCATCACTGCTCTACCTGATTGCTGAGTGGGCGTGACTAGTAGCGGGTTGAGGACGGTGGACTGGTAGCGAAAGTTGCGCCGCGCACGCAGCTTCTGTTCTTCTGTGTCCACCCTTGCGCATTCCAGTGTGTTTTTGCTTCTGCGTTTGCGTGGGATACAGAACCTTGTGAGGGGAAGCACACATGCGCGATATTGGCGATTTTTTTGCTTCTGCACTTGTGCGGAGTTCTTCGGTTCTCTGCTATATAAGTGGTTTTCATACATTCTGTAAATTGTTGGTAGCAGCAAGTTGACATTTCAGCGTGTGGTGTGTTACTCTTTCCCATGGAACTTTTCAAGCTAAAAGGTTTCGGTTCTCTTTCTCTGAACTGCAACTCTGGTCCTCGTGACAAGATTGCTTGGACTGCAGAATAACAGGAATTGTGGAATAGGAGAAAAAGGGGAACCCGGGTAAAGATTTTCAGCTTTTAATTTTTTTCTTCTTTTTTATTTTTTATTTTATGGGAACAGCTGCATGTTTTCTGTAGGATCCTTAGGCAGTGCAGGTTATGTTATGTTATGTTATGTTATGCTATTTATTTATTTATTTATTTATTTATTTTATTAATTAGATTTGTATGCTGCCCCTCTCCGTATGTTATGTTATGTTATGTTATGTTTTTATTTATTTATTTATTTATTTATTTATTTATTTATTTATTATTTAGATTTGTATGCCGCCCCTCTCCGTATGTTATGTTATGTTATGTTATGTTTTTATTTATTTATTTATTTATTTATTTATTTATTATTTAGATTTGTATGCCGCCCCTCTCGGTATGTTATGTTATGTTATGTTATGTTATGTTATGTTATGTTATTTATTTATTATTTAGATTTGTATGCCGCCCCTCTCCGTATGTTATGTTATGTTATGTTATGTTATGTTATTTATTTATTTATTTATTTATTTATTTATTTATTTATTTATTTATTTATTTATTATTTAGATTTGTATGCCGCCCCTCTCCGTATGTTATGTTATGTTATGTTATTTATTTATTTATTTATTATTTAGATTTGTATGCCGCCCCTCTCCGTATGTTATGTTATGTTATGTTATGTTATGTTATGTTATGTTATTTATTTATTTATTTATTTATTTATTTATTTATTTATTTATTATTTAGATTTGTATGCCGCCCCTCTCCGTATGGTATGTTATGTTATGTTATGTTATGTTATTTATTTATTTATTTATTTATTTATTTATTTATTATTTAGATTTGTATGCCGCCCCTCTCCGCAGACTTGGGGCGGCTCACAGCAGGATACAACAATTCATGACAAATCTAAATAATTTAAAATATTTAAAAATCCCATATTTCTAAACAAACATACACACAAACATACCATGCATAACTTGTATGGTTATGTTATGTTATGTTATGTCATGTCATGTTATGTTATTTATTTTATTAATTAGATTTTTATGCCGCCCCTCTCCGTATGTTATGTTATGTTATGTTATGTTATTCATCCCTTCTTCATTCATACAGTCCTTCCTTCATTCATTCCATGATATTTATATGCCTCTCAACTCCAGAAGGACTCTGGGTGGCTCACAATAATCACAACAGATAAAAACAGTATAAAATACAACAATGATAAAAATAGCAAATAGCATTAAAATACATAAATAATCCAAAAAGCCATGGATACACTCAATTATTCCTAGTCCCAGGCCTGCCGGAAAAGCCAGGTTTTAATAGCTTTCCGAAAGACCGGTAGGGTGGGAATAGTACGGATCTCTGGGGGCAGTTGATTCCACAGGGTTGGAGCTGCCACAGAGAAGGCCCTTCCCCTTGACCCCACCAATCGGTATTTTTTGGCTGACAGGACCCAGAGAAAGCCAGCTCTGTGGGCTTTTATTGGCCGTTGTGAGGTATGAGGCAGAAGGCAGTCGCGTAGGTAATCTGGCCTTGAGCCATTTCCCTCACCCTCTCCAGGTGGCATGCAGTTTACATAAAGGGCTGGTCTGGTCTTTTGTCCCTCACGAATGCCACAAATGAACTCACACACACAGCCAATACTTCTCAGTGGCTGCTTACTGGCAAATGGGATCAGCCAAGATGTACCGACGCTTAGTGAAAGAAAACAAGATTCCATTCCAGTATACTATAACAGTGAGCAAATTGGCCCTCAGTTCTTCCTTCACGCTGGTGAAAGGACAGTGTCCTCCATGATTCTGGAAACGATTGCAAGACTGATCACACCAGGGTGGTTTACAATGGGGATGTCCCTCTGACCTTCTTACCCATCAGCTTAAAGCCCTGTTGGGAGAATTGGCACTGGACTTATGGTTGGGGGTCACCACAACATGAGGAAATGTATTAAGGGATTGCGGCATTAGAAAGGTTGATACCATCCCAGTCAAATAGTTTTCAGAAGGCAGAGAGGAGAGAGGTAGAAGAAAAGAAGTGTGGATTATAAAACAACAATAACAACAAAAAAGCCAATGGAATGCAGAGATGAGCTACGAATTTCTGGTGTCTCATTCCCACGTGCTGCCTCCCCAGCCTGCTGCTTAAAAGAGCCGTTCCAACGTGTGTAGAGTAGAGTAGAATTGGAATTGGAATTGGAATTGGAATTGGAATGGAATGGAACGGAACGGAACGGAATGGAATATAGAATAGAATAGAATATATAGAATGGAATAGAATGGAATGGAATAGAATAGAATAGAAGCTGGATTCCCCTTCCCTCCTCTCTTTCTTCCCCCTTCTTTCCCCCTCTTTTTTCTTTATTTTCTATTTTCTTATTTCCCTGTTATTCTCAATGTGATATATATAATTACGATAAGATAAATATTATGTACCTTTTTAATGTGTGTTTTTCTTTTCTGTCTTTTTTTAATGTATAAACTTAATAAAGATTATTTTTAAAGAAAAGAATAGAATAGAATATAGAATAGAAGTAGAATGGAATAGAATGGAATGGAATACGATAGGATAGAATAGAATAGAATAGAGAATAGAATAGAATATAGAATAGAAGTAAAATAGGAATAGAATAGAAAATAGAGTAGAATAGAAGTAAAATAGGAATAGAAAATAGAAGTAGAATAGAATAGAATAGAATAGAATAGAATAGAATTCTTTACTGGCCAAGTGTGATTGGACACAGAAGGAATTTGTCTCCCGGTGCATAAGCTCTCAGTGTACATCCAAACAGCAAAAAAGCGATAAGTCATAGATTACAAATCATAAGATACAATCCTAAATTGTAAGGTACAAACAATTGATAAATCATAATATACCAATAGGAGAAGGTAGTAGGAGAGGTGAGAAAGATAAGATGGAAACGATGAAACAATGAGAAGGATAATAGCAATATAGCCCTATTGCATAAGATAGTCCTGAGGGAGTTAGCTGTTTAGCAGAGTGACGGCATGGGGAAAGAAACTATGTGTCCAGTTGTTTTTGCATGCAATGCTCTATAGCAGTGTCTTGAGGGGAGAAGTTGAAAGAGTTTACATCCAAAATGCGGGGGGTCTCTAAATATTTTCTCAGTTCCCACCTGCTAAATCTGCTGCTAGGAACATTTGTTTCAATGTATGTGAAACATGAAGTTGGCTGGAACAGCGTTGCTGCTGTCTATGGGGCAATCAGCTGAAGATTAAATGGCAGCTTTACTTCTGTTGCTCATGCGTGAATGCATAAGTGTGTGTGTGTGTGTTTGTGTGTGAGGGGGCTCCTTCTGCCTGAGGCTGGGTCTCATTTGTCAACTGTTATTGACCCGTACTGATAACCACTGTTGATTTTAGAAGCTTCTAGTTGTATATTTCGGGTGTGTTTCTTTACACGTATGTTTCCCGGGTACCATCCCTTTGATAAATTCTGCCCTTATCTCTGTTTCCTCTTGGCACTGTTTAGAGGAATGGAATCCCAACCTGTTTCCTTGCTTTGAACTCCATCCTTGGTTCCTTTGAAAAACGATGCTTATCTTTTAAAGCCAGCTTTAGGAAACTGGGCTCGTTATTGTTGTTGTTGTTTTAAATTGATTTTAATTTTATTTCAGGAATTTATTTTCCGCAGCCTGTTTTGTTCAGGTTTATTTCTGTTACTGTATTTTATAGTTAGTTGGGGGAAAGATCAAAAACAACGTGAGGAAATATTATTTCACTGAAAGAGTAGTAGATCCTTGGAACAAACTTCCAGCAGACGTGGTTGGTAAATGCACAGTAACTGAATTTAAACATGCCTGGGATAAACATATATCCATTGTAAGATAAAACACAGGAAATAGTATAAGGGCAGACTAGATGGACCATGAGGTCTTTTTCTGCTGACAGTCTTCTATGTTTCTATAAGGTGGGTATTTTTAGTTGTTTTTTAAAAAAAAAATATATGAAGGATTTGTTTTGACAGTCTACAATGGTTGGTTTGCACGGATTTGCTGTGCAGGTTGATAAAGCTGTTCCACCGTCCCAATCCTGCCTTATTGCTTCCTTCCCATTTCCCATCAGCCTGAGAACCTGCTGTACTACAGCCTGGATGAGGACTCCAAGATCATGATTAGCGACTTTGGGCTGTCGAAGATCGAAGGCTCCGGCAGTGTCATGTCTACAGCCTGTGGAACTCCTGGCTATGTGGGTGAGCAGCAAAGGCCCCACACTTCATGAAATAATACGAATGCAGTAATACCTCGTCTTACGAACTTAATTGGTTCCGGAAGGAGGTTCGTAAGGTGAAAAGTTTGTAAGATGAAACAATGTTTCCCATAGGAAACAATGTAAAAGTGATTAATGCGTGCAAGGAGGAAAAAAAATCGCAAAATGGCGCTCCGCTGAGTGCCGCCCCCCGGCTGTCACCTTTTAAAAACAGCCGGGGGGCTTCTCGGCATTCTCTCGAACCCGAACTTTTCGGGTTCAAGTTCGGGAGGCCGCCGAGAAGCCCGCCAGCTGTTTCAGAAAGTGACAGGCGGGCGGCGGCGCTTCTCGGCGGCCACCCGAACCCGAAAAGTTCGGCAAAAGTTCGGGTTCGGGAGAACGCCGAGAAGCCCCCCGGCTGTTTCAAAAGGTGACAGCTGGGCGGCTGCACCCAGTGGAGCACCATTTTGCGATCTGCGGTGGGTTTGTAAGACGAAAAAAGTTCATAAGAAGAGGCAAAAAATTTCCGAACCCCGGGTTCGTATCTTGAAATGTTCGTATCACGAGGGGTTTGTATCACGAGGTACCACTGTATTTGGGGAGGGGTGAGAGCAAAAAGCCAAACTAATAAACCATCTTATGTGCTCTGTGTGGAGCTGAAACTAGGCACCTTGGGAAACAAACAACCTTTATCGCTTACAGTACTGTAATAACCAAAAACAAGCACTCCCGTGAGGCGCAACAACATTAGCCAACTGACTGCTATTTATATATGATCTGTCTGATGGGTGGACCAATGGTAGGGCTGCATTCTCCCGCCGTATTTCTTCTTCTACACATGCACAGGAAGCAAAATCGTGCACACATGAGATTTCAGTGGTTTTATTTATTTATTTATCTATTCATTCTTATTTTTATTCTGCCCTTCTCCTTAGACTCAGGGCGCCTTACAACATGTTAGCACTAGCACTTTTTAACAGAGCCAGTGTATTGCCCCCACAATCCGGGTCCTCATTTTACCCACCTCGGAAGGGTGTCAACCTTGAGCTGGTGATGAGATTTGAACCGCTGACCTACAGATCTACAGTCAGCTACAGTGGCCTGCAGTACAGCACTCTACCTGCTGCGCCACCCCGGCTCATTTTTTTTGCTTCCGCGCATGCAATTTATTTCTGCGCATGCGCAGAAGCAAAGTAATTGCCAAAATCTCACATGCATGCGTCCACTCATGACATTTTGCTTCCTGTTCATGTGCAGAAGGAAAAATACACTGGGATGCGCATGCGTGCCTGCAAGGAAAGTGAAGCTGCATGCACAGCGTGCTGAGCACTACTGATGCGCCCTCCTCAACCATACTGGTAGGTGTTGTGGTTAGCTCTGGCCCAGCTCCTGCCTCAAGGAATGTGCAGGTGGATATGGGGGAAACATCCACATGCTTCAGGCCTGTTTTGCTCCCGATGGAATCTGCCAACGAAGCCGCCTCTGACCAAGGAAGCGTGAGTGACAGGGAAGAGGGGAATTTGGCAGACAGCCCAGGAGGAGATCAATCATCTGTATCATACCTGGATTCTGAACAAGAATTAATGACACATCCACGCATGCATAGAGTGATGCATAGGAGACAACAACTGAAGGATTATTACAAGAGAAAACGAGGCCACCTGTGGTTGGGTGGGGCTGCTGTAGTTAGTGCTACAGATAAAAGTGCAGCTTGGTGTTTAGCCTCGTGGCAGTTTATCTGATTCATTGTTTCGTCAAGATCGTGAGTTTTGTGCTGTTCAAGATTGTGTGTGGACTCTCTGGACTTTAGAATTGGACTCAATTTCCCAGTTATTGGGTGAGCAGTAGGATTGCATTTAACCTGTGCCTTGTGTGTACCAGAAAATCCCTTTGACATTTAAAAAGGGAGCTGCTTCTGTTTTTCTGTTTCTAAAAACTTTTCGGTTTTCCTTTTATCATGTGGTGTGTGTCTTCCTGGACTAATTACCCTGTAATTACGGGCGGTTGAAACACCCCGGCAGAACATGTAGTAACCCAATACTAGTGAAAAGGGAGCTTGGGAGGGCTGCTGGCGGCCCTCCTGTTCTCCGTTGTCACTGGCAGAGGCATTGCAGGCCATTCCTTTGCTGTTTTCCAGGGTGGCCCCATGGGCCAGATCTAAGCACCCCATAAACCGGATCTGGCCCCTTAACCTTTGAGTTTGACATCCCTGGTATAGGGCTCTTGAGCAGGGGGTTGGACTAGAACAGGGTTGATCCATCTTCCGGATCTCAGGGACCACTACATTCATAATTTTAAATCCTGCGGACCACTAATATGATCTGCCTAATGACCGGCTGGGAGGGTGTGGCTGGGTGGCCATATTACAGGGTGTCATTCATGTCAATGGGTGCCTCGCCAATCTCTACTCGCCCCTCCCCTGCTAGCCACTCCTCCCTGCCTGCGCGGGCTCCTTAGGGCCCCAACAGGAAGCAGTTGTTGGAGCTAAGCAGCCACTATGAAAAAGAGTTGGCAAAACAGCTGGCTCAGCTCAAATTGGATCTGACCAAAAAGGATAGTAGGAGCACCTCACTGAGGACTGGGAACATAGGCTTTCCAAGCAGAGGAAAGACCTGCGGGACTGCAGGGCCAGCTACCGGCGCTTGGAGGCTCAGTGGGCTGAGATGGTCAGCCAATTCCAGGCCATGATGCAGTCCCACTTGGAAGAATGTCCTCCATCTCTGCCACCAGCAGTCCTTCCTCCAGCCTTCGTCCAAAGCCCCAAACCAGGAGGCTGAAGCAGTCGGAATGTCTGCCCCACTTCCAACCCAAAAAGACCTTGATGGGAGAGAGACTGTAGCAACATAGACGTTCATTGCACATATCCGGTGCAAGGGCCGTAGTTTGATGACCTCTGATTTAGTGCAATATAAAAAAAAATGCAAATAATTTTCAATTTGCTGACCACCAACATTTTCTTGCGGACCACCAGTTGGTGACCTCCTGGACTAGAAGACCTTCAAGGTCCCTTTGAACTCTATTCTGATTAAATAATTGAAGGAAGAGGGGTGTTTTTTGTGGGGGGTTTTGCCTTTAACAGGAATTATTTTTCTGGTTTCAATTTCATTCTTGTCTAGGCACTTCTGTAATCATTATCTTGACTCCTTCCTTTTTAAAGAGACTTTAATTGCCGTTTTTTTAATTGGCCCTTTTGGGGTCATTCCCATTTCCAAATAAAGAAGGATTTTGTTGGGTTTGTGTGAGTTTCTCACTCAAGCGATGGCTTCGGCCTGACAGGGCCTTGTTCTCTCTGGAGTCCAAATAAATTAAGGCATTCAATCTTTCGCGAAAGGTTTTCCTCAGGAAGAGTAAATTGATAAACAAAGGGCTAATTCAGGATTTCCACAGCCATGCCATTGAGCGGGAAGTGGGCTGAGACGGCAGTAGCTTTTAAAAGAAAGGGGCAGGAAGGAAGCTACCAAGGAGACATTTCTGCTTTAAAGAGAATTCATTCTGAGTAATCCCATGACAAGAAACCCATCCTTTCGGACAGGAATTGCCAAATAATATGGTATTTGTTCTATTGTGCTGTGTTAAGCTTTAAATGTCATTGGACTAAAACTTTCTAATAAATTTCTAAGCCTAATAAATAAAATAATAATAATAATAATAATAATAATAATAATAATAATAATAATAATATGTGGCGAGGAGGGCGTTTGCCCAGGTTCTCCTGGTGCACCAGTTGCGGCCCTATTTGGACCGGGAGTCACTGCTCATAGTCACTCACGCCCTCATCACCTCGAGGTTCGACTACTGCAACCCTCTCTACATGGCACTACCTTTGAAGTGTTTTCGGAAACTTCAGATCGTGCAGAACGCGGCCGCTAGAGCCATCATGGGGCTTCCAAGATCTGCCCACGTTTCACCAACACTCCGCGGCCTGCACTGGCTGCCGATCAGTTTACGGTCACAATTCAAAGTGTTGGTTATGACCTATAAAGCCCTACATGGCATCGGACCAGAATATCTCCAAGACCGCCTCCTGCCACACGAATCCCAGCGGCTGATTAGGTCCCACAGAGTTGGCCTTCTCCGGGTCCCGTCGACCAAACAATGTCAGCTGGCGGGACCCAGGGGAAGAGCCTTCTCTGTGGCGGCCCCAGCCCTCTGGAATCAACTCCCTCCAGAGATTCGAATAGCCCCCACCCTCCTCGCCTTCCGTAAAATGCTGAAGACCCACTTTTGTCGCCAGGTGTGGGGATAATTACCATCTTTCCCCCTTTTTATTATATTTTTGGCCTTACTGCATGATAGATTAGGTTGAATATGTGTGACTGCATAGTTAGGGATTTTATTATGTTATTAATGTCTTTTTAAATGGATTTAATTTTTTATTATTAGATTTATAATGTATTGTATTATTGCTATGCTAGGAGCCGTCCCGAATCTTCGGAGAGGGGCGGCATACAAATCTAATAAACTATAACTATATTATTATTATTATTATTATTATTATTATTATTATTATTATTATTATTAATTAGAAATTTATTAGAAATTTTTAGTCCAATGATATTTAAAGCTTAACATAGAACAATTATTATTATTATTATTATTATTATTATTATTATTATTATTATTGTTTCACTTCAACGTACCTTAACCAGGTACCAGTATTGGGTTGTTAGCCAGCATGGGCCACACAGCAGTGGGCTTCTAGTCGGAATGGTAAATTGGGCTTGCCGCCATGGCTCGTGAATGCTTGTGGGGCCAGCGCGATTTTGCTTCTGCAGATGTTGGAGGTAGCAAAATCACGCAACGGAGCCACAGGTGCGCCCGTGTTTCAGCATGTGCAGAAGCAAAAAAAAACCTTGCCGAAACACTGGCGCACTTGCGGCTCCATGCGCAATTTTGCTACTTCCACAGCTGCAGAAGCAAAATCGTGCTAGCCTCGCAAGCACTCACGAATCGCGACGGCGAGCCCAATTTAGCGTTCCAGCTAGAAGCCCACTCCTGGGGCCAAATAGCTGGTATTGATGTTAAGTTCTGATACCATTGTAAATTCTTGTATAAAGCATAATGCTTTATTGTGTAATGCTACACTTTTGTTGGTTTTGTGGGTATGTTTGTCTATGTTTTTGTTGTTGTTTTGTTTTTAATGTAAATAACTAATAAAGATTAAAAAAAAACACAAGAGAGCAATTCTCAGAACTGGGTCATGTGATCTGGGACTAGAATGCTGTTGCCAAATAGTGAGTCTGTGGTCTGGATCTATTGGAGGCCTTCTACCAACTCTGAAGGTGCTCTCTAGTGTAAGATGCATACTATATTAACCAATAAGTATTTGTCGACATAGCAACACATTTTGGTCTTTAATAAGTTGCATTCTTTCTTTCCTGCCGCTCCCTCCTGCTGTGGTCCAGCTCCCGAAGTCTTGGCACAGAAGCCTTACAGCAAAGCTGTGGACTGCTGGTCTATTGGAGTCATTGCCTACATCTTGTATGTATCAAGTGGAAATGGGGGGGGGTGGGGGGGGGGATAAACAGGAAGATAGGGAAGACTGATAATACTTTCGGTTGCTTCGGAATACACCTCTGTCTAGTTGTATGATAAATGTATGACAAATGTATCTTTTCTTTTATGTACACTGAGAACCATTTTGCCAGACCCATCCTCGAATACAGCTCATCTGTTTGGAACCCATATCGCATCTCAGACATTAACACCCTTGAAAATGTCCAAAGATACTTCACCAGAAGAGCCCTTCACTCCTCCACTCGAAATAGAATACCCTACAAGATTAGACTTTCAATCCTGGGCCTAGAAAGTTTAGAACTAAGATGCCTTAAACAAGATCTAAGTATTGCCCACAAGATCATATGTTGCAACGTCCTGCCTGTCGGCGACTACTTCAGCTTCAACCACAACAACACAAGAGCACACAACACATTTAAACTTAATATTAACCGCTCCAAACTTGACTGTAAAAAATATGACTTCAGTAACCGAGTTGTCGAAGCGTGGAACTCATTACCTGACTCCATAGTGTCATCCCCAAACCCCCAACACTTTACCCTTAGATTATCTACGGTTGACCTATCCAGATTCCTAAGAGGTCAGTAAGGGGCGAGTAGAAGTGCACTAGAGTGCCTTCCGTCCCCTGTCCTATTGCTCTCCTACATCTCCTATACCTTTCTTCTATTCCTATATCTCTTCTTCTATTCTTTCATTGATATGTTCTATTACTATATCTTCTTTTCTATTATTTCTTAGATATATTTTACTATGAGTATCTCCTCTATAACCTTCATCATGTATTTTACTATGTGTATATAGATATATACCCACTAAAACCCTCATTGTGTATTGGACAAAAGAAATAAATAAATAAAACATAGGCACCAAAGACAAATTCCTTGTGTGTCCAATCACACTTGGCCAATAAAGAATTCTATTTTTTTCTATTTAATGATTTAAAAACACGATCCTGCCTGTTTGTCCTTCTAGGATGTATTTGGCATTTGCATAGCTGCTTCACTGATCTGTTTTTGTTCTTTTGTATATGGCTTTTAATTTTACATGATTCCCCCTTTGCAATTTGGAGGACAGGAAATTCCAACTCCCTTCAATCACAATGTGATTTTTTGTCTTCCTGCTTCCACCCTTTCAATCTAGGAAATAATTGTATTTTCCCCCCTATGTTTTGCCGCAGAGATGATAATCTCTCTCTCAGGTTGTTTTTTAGCACTTTCTGAATGTTTTTGGTATATAAAACAGGTAACAGAGCAAGTTGGCAAAGTGTATTTTGGGTTAGGATTGTATTTTGGAGGAAAATGACTTTGCCAGTATATAATATTGTACCAATCAATATAAACATTGCATATAGTATAGTACAGTGATGGTGAACCTATGGCATGGGTGCCACAGGTGGCACACGGAGCCATATCTGCTGGCACATGCACGTGTGTGCCGACCAGCTGATTTTTGGCTCACAGAGGCTCTGGGAGGGCGTTTTTGGCTTCCAGAGAGCCTCTGAGGGATGGGGGAGGATATTTTTATCCTTCCTTGGCTGTAGGGAAGCCTTTGAAGCCTGGGGAGGGCAAAATATGAGCCCACCAGAAGTTGGGAAACAGGCCATTTCCAGCCTCCAGAGGGCCTCCAGGAGACGGGAGAAGCTGTTTTTACCCTCCTCAGGCATTGAATTATGGGTGTGGGCACTCACACATGTGAGCTCAATGAACAGCTTAGAAACATAGAAACATAGAGCAACAGCTTAATATTTTATCTGCCTTTGTCCCTATTCCTCCTCTTATAATAATAATAATAATAATAATAATAATAATAATAATAATAATAATAATTTATTAGATTTGTATGCCGCCCCTCTCCGAACACTCGGGGCGGCTCACAACAACAATAATAAAAAACAATATTGTAGCGAAACAAATCTAATATTAAAAAAGAAGCATATAAAACCCTATCATATTTAAAAACCAAACAGCACATACATACCAAACATAAAATATAAAGAGCCTGGGGGAAAGGTGTCTCAACTCCCCCATGCCTGGCGGTATAGGTGGGTCTTGAGTAGGTTACGAAAGACAAGGAGGGTGGGGGCAGTTCTAATCTCCGGGGGGAGTTGATTCCAGAGGGCCGGGGCCGCCACAGAGAAGGCTCTTCCCCTGGGGCCCGCCAAACGAGATTGTTTAGTTGACAGGACCCGGAGAAGGCCGACTCTGTGGACCTTATCGGTCGCTGGGATTTGTGCGGTAGCAGGCGGTTCTGGAGGTATTCTGGTCCAATGCCATGTAGGGCTTTAAAGGTCATAACCAACACTTTTCTTTTCTGGATCCAGGTATAACCACTTCTCTCTCTCACACTCTCTTTTCCTTTTCCCATTGAACAGACTTCTCTTTCTCACCATTTTAAGTGTTCCTAATCTATATTCCCCTCCCTCTAGATTGTATATACAGTGATCCCTCATTTTTCGCGGGGGATGCGTTCCAAGACCACCCGTGAAAAATGAATCTCCGTGAAGTAGAGGAAACATATTGTTTTATGCATTTAACGAGTATTTGGGCTTTTAAAACTCACCCTTTGCATTAAACAGTCATTCTATAATGTTTCTCAGCTGGGACTACATGTGATATGCGCTACCAGTTTCTTTAATAGAGTACAGTAGTACTGTGGAAGAATTTTATGAATTTTTAATGGATTTAAAAATTTTAACGGATTTAAGCCCCCTTTGAAAACCCGTGAAATAGCGAATCCGTGAAAGATGAACCGTGAAGTAGCGAGGGATTACTGTAGTCACGCGTGGCCTATTTCCCCCTCTTTTACCTCAGATTGTGTGGGTATCCGCCATTTTACGACGAGAACGACACCAAGCTCTTTGAACAGATCTTGAAGGCTGAATATGAATTTGATTCCCCCTACTGGGACGATATATCGGACTCAGGTGAGGAAGGAGTACGTTTCTCCGGATGCCCCGGTCACAAAATAAAAGTTGGCTTCCACAGCGGCTGTCATGTCAGCGTTTGCTTCTCACCCGCCTTCCTTTATTGCTTTCCAGCCAAAGATTTCATCCAGCATTTAATGGAGAGAGACCCCAAGAAGCGATTCACCTGTGAGCAAGCCCTGCAACACCCATGGTAAGGTTTACCGCCACCCTTGGCTTTTGAACTTTAATTATTAGGAAATTCAGGGGTGGGTTCGAACTTACCTCGCTACAAGTTCACTTCCTCCTCCACTGGGTGGGTGCAGTGCTGATTTTTTTTAAAAAAGGCCCCCAAAAGCCAAAAACAAGATGGATATACATGTGCAACGTCAGAAATTCGGCTTCTGCACATGCTCAGACGTTTCCATGGTACAGATATACACTGCTCAAAAAAATAAAGGGGACACTTAAACCAGTGTTTCCCAACCTTGGCTACTTGAAGATATTTGGACTTCAACTCCCAGAATTCCCCAGCCAGCAAATGCTGGCTGGGGAATTTTGGGAGTTGAAGTCCAGATATCTTCAAGTGTACAAGGTTGGGAAACACTGACTTAAACAACAGAATATAACTCCAAGTAAATCAAACTTCTGTGAAATCAAACTGTCCACTTAGGAAGCAACACTGATTGACAATCAATTTCATTTTGTTGTCAGCACATTCATCTTTGTACAAAACAAAGTATTCAATGAGAATATTTCATTCATTCATATCTAGGATGTGTTCTTTGAGTGTTCCCTTTATTTTATTTTTTGAGCAGTATATATATATATATTTGCAGTAGTCTATTTGCATGTAGGTGGACCCACTTGGAGATGGATAGGGAAGCAGTGTCTCCAAGGGGTCGCAACCCACAGGTTGTGAATCGCAGGCTTAAGGCAAAACTCTGTAAACATAAATGCTAAAATGACCCCCAGCGTAAAATAACCTAAAGAATTTCTTTGGGGAGCCTTTCCATCAACTAGGTAACATTACCGGTTTCTCTTTTAACAGCTGCCCTTTTTCTTACTTTTCATGGAAGTAGGCTGTCTGCAAAGTAGGAACAAATGTTTTCTCTCTTCTCAGGATTGCTGGAGACACCGCGCTAGATAAGAACATCCATCAATCAGTCAGTGAGCAGATCAAAAAGAATTTTGCCAAAAGTAAATGGAAGGTGAGGGTGTCCAATAGATGCTTTTTAATTATTCCATGTGCTTGTTTTGTTTGTTTAATTTTGATACTCCTTTTCCTGAAGAATACTTTGGGCATCGAGTGGGGGAAGGCTGATGAGTTTATAACTCAAGTGATGTTCCTATTCCTGTCTTCCCCAGCATAGGGAAGCCCTACATGGCATCGGGCCAGATTACCTGCTGGGCCGCCTCCCGCCACATGACGGGTTAGATCCCACAGAGTCAGCCTTCTCCAGGTCCCGTCAACTAGACAATGTCACTTGGCGGGGCCTGGGGAAGAGCTTTCTCTGTGGGGGGCCCGACCCTCTGGAATCAGCTCCCCACAGAGATTCACACTGCCCCCACCCTCCTCGCCTTTTGTAAGAGTCTAAAGACTCATTTATGCCACCAGGCTAGGGGCCATTAGACTCTAGCCTCCTGGCCGACAAAACGTAATGTATGTGTTGTGTGCATAGGAATTATTGATTTTTTTAATATTACTGTATTGGGTTTTAGTCTAACTTAGTTATAATAATTGGATTAGGAAGTTTATATTGGTTTTTTTAATATCTTGTAAGCCATCCCGAATCCTCGGAGAGGGGTGGCATATCAATCAATCAATCAATCAATCAATCAAATAAACAAACAAACAAACAAAAAAGAAAATAAGTCAGTAAGTGTTGTATTGCCACTATACAAATTGATGGTGAGACCACACTTGAAGTACTGTGTACAGGATATAATGGTACTGGAAAAGTTGCAAAAATGGGCAACAAATATGATAAAGGAAATGGAGCCCCTCCCTTATGAAACCAGGTTGCAACGCCTTGGTCTCTGCAGCCTTGAAAGACGGCGTTTAAGGGGTGACTTGATAGAAGGGTATAAAATCATGCATGGGATAGAAAAGGTGGATAGCGAAAAATTCTTTTCTCTATCACACAATACTAGGACAAGGGGGCACTCCTTAAAGTTCATAGGTAAGAAAGTGAGGACAAACCGAGGGAAATATTTCTTCACCCAGAGAGTCGTTGGTTTATGGAATTCTCTTCCAGAAGAGGTCATGACAGCTGTCAGCCTGGATAGCTTCAAGGCAGGATTAGACAGATTCATGGATGCCAAGTGTATCGGTGGTTATTGAAACGGATGTCCATGTGCCGCCTCTATGTTGGTTGAGGCAGGCAAGATTCCCTTGGGTGCCATTTGCTGGGGGTCGAGGGAAAGGGAGGGTCTTGCCTTCTCTTTCTGCTCAAGATCCCCATGGACAATTGGTGGGCCACTGTGTGACGCAGAATGCTGGACTCGATGGGCTTTGGCCCGATTCAGCAGGGCTCTTGTTATGTTCTTATATTTTTAAGTAAGTAAATAAGTAAATAAGTAAGTCCTTGGAGATAAGTCCGATAGATAACTAACTAACCAACTAACTAACTAACTAACTAACTAACTAACTAAATAAATAAATAAATAAATAAATAAATAAATAAATAAATATTTTTTTATAAAAAAGTTAAATAAACATAAAAGATATTTGTTGGGTTTTTAAAGAGCCGTGGTTAGAATCAGGGGTGGGTTCTACTTACCTTACCCACCCGGTTCTCATCGTGATGGAAGCACATGTTTTGCATGCACATATCACTTCCTGGAAAACGTCTCTTTGAGCATACACAGTACTAAGAAAAAAGCTTCTGAGCATGCACAGAAGCAAAAAACAAGATGGCGCCACCATCGGCGCCAAGAGAACCAACTTGGGGGCGTGGCAGGCCTGGGTTGCTGCTGATTCCAGTGACCCAAGCTGCCAATTTATTAACGGTTCTTCAGTCGGGAGGAAGCCACCTCTGGTTAGAATGCAGTACTGCAGGCTACTTCTGCTGGCTTAGCGGTTTACTGAGCCTCCCATCCTTAAATGAGGACCCGGATTGTTGGGGGGCAATATGCTGACTCTATGAACCGCTTAGAGGGGCTGTAAAAGCACTGTGAAGCGGTATATACAGGAAGTCTTAAATGCTGTTGCTGTCGCTAGAAGCTGCCCCAAAATCTCCTGCTACAAGATTGATGGCGAATAAATTCAATCCCTACATTCAATGCAATCCATCGATCAATAAATTATTGGGGAAAGAAAACAATGGAACAAACTCTTAAGATGTTTTGCTCACTTGTCTGTGTGGGAGGTTGGCTTTGCTTTTCACTTTCATTTGCTTTGCAAATGAAGGAGGCACTCCGCACAGTCACTCATGCCCCCATCACCTCTTGTCTTGACTACTGCAATGCACTCCACATGGGGCTACTCTTGAAGAGTGTTCGGAGACTTCAGCTGGTGCAAAATGCAGTGCCATGTGCAATTATGGGTGTACCAACGTACACCCGTATGACTCCATTTTTACGCGAGGGCATTGGTTGCCAGTGGGTCTCCAAACACAATTCAGTGTTGGTTATTACCTTTAAAGCCCTAAATGGCTCACGGTCTGACTATTTATGGGACCGCCTCCTGCCTCATACCACGCTGCACCCATTAAGGGTCCACAGAGCCGGCCTTCTCCAGGTCTCGTCCACCAATGTTGGTTGGCAGGACCTCGGGGAAGAGCCTTCTCTGTGGTGGCTCCAACTCTGTGGAGTCAACTGCCCCCAGAGATTCGCAGTATCTCCTCCCTACCGGTCTTCCAGAAAGCCTTTAAAACTTGGCTTTTCTGTCAGGCCTGGAATTCGATTGACTGGCATGGGTTTCTTTATGATATACTAGTTTTTATGGCATCGTAGATTTTATTGATGTATTTATTGCTCTTTTTACCTGTACTGTATTTATAACTTTTGTTAGCTGCTCAGAGTCCGTTTCAGAGTGAGCGGCATATAAATGCAATAAATACATAATAATAATAATAATAATAATAATAATAATAATAATAATAATAATAATTGTTGTTGTTGTTATTATTGTTATTGTTGTTATTATTATTAATAATAATAATAATAATAATAATAATAATAATAATAATAATAATAATTTATTAGATTTGTATGCCGCCCCTCTCCAAGGACTCGGGGCGGCTCAGAACAACAATAGCAATACAATACAATACAATACAAATATAGAATAGAATAGAATAGAATAGAATAGAATTCTTTATTGGCCAAGTGTGATTGGACACACAAGGAATGTGTCTTTGGTGCATATGCTTTCAGCGTACATAAAAGAAAAAGATACATTTGTCAAGAATCATCTAATGTTAAGAAAAAAACTAAGTTTAAAAAACCCACAATAATTAAAAAATAAAAATAAATTTTCTCTCCTCCTTTCTCCCCTCTCCCTTTCAGCAAGCTTTCAACGCAACAGCTGTGGTGAGGCATATGAGGAAGCTACAACTTGGAACCAGTCAAGAGGGGCCTGGCCAAGCCATGCAGGAGAGCAACGGTGAGAGGTTACGGGTGTTTCTATGCGCCCTTCCTCCTCAGAGGCCTTCCTTCTGTTTGTGAGCGCTGGCATCCGTCGGCCCGCAACAACAGCAGCGCCGCATTTGACCTTTGCTTTTGAGTCTTCTTTTGTTCTGCTGCCAAAACGTTGCCGATGAAAGCTGACCATGCTGGGGTCCACAGACCTATATAGTGGGGGGCAACTGGGCCCAGCAGTTGGGAAGAAGCAGCAGGTCTTCAGGACCTCCTCACCTTCTTCCTAAAATCCGTCTCGTTCTGAAGATCGGCTCTAGCCAGCAGGAGCCGCGTTGTATGTCAATGGGCTGTTGAAGTTTGTGTGATGCTGTTCTTCACAAAAATATCTCCTTAAAGTCACATTCTGTTCTGCCGGGCTCTCTGGTAGGAGCCTCCCGAAAATTCAAGGGTACAAATTTCAGACACACACACGTTTGAAAATTCAAAACAATGGTCTTTATCGCAAAGGTCAAAAGAAACAAAGCACTCATCCCAAAACAACCGGGTAGTCTGTACAATTTCCCTCAAGCAGTCATTAAGTACTTAGCTAGCAGCTGTGAAGAAACTTCACACCCCTTCTTCTTCCAATGAAGTGAGACACACACACACACACACGTTGCTCTGCTTTGTTTTCAAAGGCGTGAAAAATCAACAAACCAAGTCCAGAAACCAGTAACACAGGATTCCTGACGAACTGCAATCAGATACTCTTCCACAACGGCCAAACCCACATGCTGCTATTTATAGCAGCAGCCCTAATTACTGGAGCCCCACCCAACCACAGGTGGCCTCCCTTATCTCCTGTAATATGTCCTTACTTGGTCTCTTCTACGCATAATTCTGCTCTTGCGTGGATCCAAAACATCTTCATCCGAATCAAAGGAAGATAAGGGAGATTGACTGCCTGGGCTGTGTGCCAAGCCCCCCTCTGCCAAGTCACTCCCACCTTCTTCTTCGTCTGAGGAAACTAAACTCTGAACTGACTCTGTCGGCAATAACACGGGCCTGTGACATGTTGAAGTTTCCCCTGCATCCACCTCCCCATTCCCTGGGGCAGGAGCTGGGCCAGAGTCAACCACAACACATTCTAAGAATAAAGTCTTATGAACCATGGAGTCAATCTGGTCACTAAGTGTTCTGTCCGGCCCAGTTAATTTATCAGTAATTAATCTCTGATGAAGACTCAAAAGCAAAGTCACTATGTATATTAGTCTATTTACAAAGAAACTGTGCTGGAAACAGCAATTAAATCAGAGGAATGTCAGTTTGATTGCCGAAAGTCCAGCATTATCAGCACAGTTAATAATGAGCATCCAACATAAGGTAATAAATCCAAATCATTAGTTTTCGGTGTTGACATATACAGTGGTACCTCTACCTACGAACGCCTCTACTGAAAAACTTTTTTAGATAAGAGCAGAGTGTTCTAGATTTTTTTGCCTCTTCTTAAGAATCATTTTCTACTTAAGAACCCGAGCCCGGAAAAATTTCCCAGGAAATTTGAGAGCGGCACAAAGGCCCGGACAGTTTCCTGCCATTCCCCCTGGGTTTCTCTCTCTGACAGTGTATGGGAGGCAGTCTTGCATAGACTGATGCAATGCCTAGATCTACGTTGCCGGAGATATTCTTGTCTCCCTCGCATTCTTCTTACCCTAGTGTCTAATATTGGGTCCACAATATCCTACTCCTCATCTGACTCCAACCTTACCGTAGCTGGGGGTTCTGTAGTCTCTGGGGGTTCCCCAGGCCCTAAATCTCCCTCACTCTCACTTTCTGATTTCTCTGGTAAGCCCACTGGCCTATGATACCCAGACAGACCCGGTTCATTAGAAACATAGAAGACTGACGGCAGAAAAAGATCTCATGGTCCATCTAGTCTGCCCTTATACTATTTCCTGTATTTTATCTTAGGATAGATATATGTTTATCCCAGGCACGTCTAAATTCAGTGACTGTGGATTTATCTACCACGTCTGCTGGAAGTTTGTTCCAAGGATCTACTACTCTTTCAGTAAAATAATATTTTCTCATGTTGCTTTTGATCTTTCCCCCAACTAACTTCAGATTGTGCCCCCTTGTTCTTGGGTTCACTTTCCTATTAAAACCACTTCCCTCCTGAACCTTATTTAACCCTTTAACATGTTTAAATGTTTCGATCATGTCCCCCCTTTTCCTTCTGTCCTCCAGACTATACAGATTGAGTTCATGAAGTCTTTCCTGATACGTTTTATGCTTAAGACCTTCCACCATTCTTGTAGCCCATTCTCCTCAAAGTCTGTGATCAAAGGAGCCGGATGCGATCCACCCACAACACTAAGTAGCTTCCCTTTCCCTAGTCGGAGGCAGCCCCGGAATCATCCGATTTCTAGTCCTATCTCTGGTCTTGACTGGTTCTTTTCTCCCCCTTTGTCTTCTTCAGGCTCGGCTACTAATAGCAGTGAGGAATCCTTGGGGAATGGCTCCCACTGCCAAACTCAGGACTGAACGTTCGCCAAAGGACAGAGGACTTAGATGGCAAAGCCAGCAGCGATCCTAACTGAGCGGGCAGCCCCAAGCCCCGTTGTAAAAGCGCTAGGGAAGGTTCTGGGACCCACCTTCCCGGCAAAGTACGGCCGTGTCCCACTACAGGGGAATGGAACCGCTCCCCCTATTAATTCGCATCCTCCAGAATCCGGAAGCGGAGGCTAGTATTTTACGAGTCCCACACTTCCTTTGAGATGCTTTGATCCACTCCCATGTTCCATTCCCCAACCCAATGCACCAACAAGACCCTCCTGTCGTCGTCCCCCATTCTCATTCTTCTTCTGAAGACAGCGATGATGCCACCCTCTTTGGCCCTTCTTCATGTGAGCGGCTTAAGTCTTGGAAAGAAATATTCAATAAACTCCCCCCCCCCTGGCTTTCTTCTGCAGCAGCCGCTCAGGTGGGGGTTTGCTCTCCAGCTGTGCACACCATTACATCGCTTGAGGACACCAGTGAGCAACAACCCCCGCCCTGCTTCTCCCACATGACCCAGCCAAACCAAGGAAAGAAGGACGTAGATACACCGTAGCTGGCCCTTGGCTCAGTTGCGGGCAGTGTTGGGAGAATAAAGATGGTTTGTTTGCAGAGAGAAGCGTGCGCTAGCTTTCAGCTTTCCACCTACGTGAGCTATAGAAGTTTCTAAAGAAAGAGACGCTGGTTTTCTACAGTCTTTCTAGGAGCTATGGTCCCCTGGGGAGGCGAGAAGCCATGGCTCTCTCGAACAGCGTCTACGGAGGTCCTCTCAATCATCCAGGCCTGGGGTAGGAAAAACTGGCTCTTCTGTGACAGGTGGACTTTAACTCCTAGAATTAATTAATCCATTAATTAATCCATTAATTAATCCATTAATTAATCCATTAATTAATCCATTAATTAATCCATTAATTAATCCATTCATTCATTCATTCATTTATTTAATTTGTAGGGCGCCCCTCTCCGCAGACCCGGGGCGGCTCACAGCAGTGATAGAAACAATGTACAATTCAAATCTAATAATACGAAGTTAAAACCCCATAATTTAAAAAACATGCACACAGCACACGATACATAAATTATATAGGCCTGGGGAAGTTATTTCAATTCCCCCATGCCTGACGGCACAGGTGGGTTTTGAGAAGTTTACGAAAGGCAAGGAGGGTGGGGGCAATTCTGATCTCTGGGGGCAGTTGGTTCCAGAAGGCCAGGGCCGCCACAGAGAAGGCTCTTCCCCTGGGTCCCGCCAAATGACATTGTTTAGTCAACGGGATCCGGAGAAGGTCAACTCTATGGGACCTAACCGGTCGCTGGGATTCGTGTGGCAGAAGGCGGTCCCGGAGGTATTCTGGTCCGATGCCATGAAGAGCTTTATAGGTCATAAACAACACTTTGAATTGTGACTGGAAACTGATCGGCAACCAATGCAGACTGCGGAGTGTTGGAGTAACATGGGCATATTTGGGAAAGCCCATGATTGCTCTCGTAGCTGCATTCTGCACAATCTGAAGTTTCCGAACACTTTTCAAAGGTAGCCCCATGTAGAGAGCATTACATTAGTCGAGTTTCGAGGTGATGAGGGCATGAGCTAGCATGATTGGCTCAGGAATTCTGGGAGTTGAAGTCCACACGTGATAGAAGAGCCAACCCAGGAATTCTGGGAGTTGAAGTCTACAAGTCATAGAACAGCCAACTTTGCCTATCCTTGAATTCCAGGCCATATTCGTCCCCTGGCGGGGGTTGCAACTTACCTCTGCTACCGATGCTGATAATAATAATAATTTAATTAATAATAATAATTTATTAGATTTGTATGCCGCCCCTCTCCGAAGACTCGGGGTGGCTCACAACAACAATAATAACAATGTTACAATGGAAACAAATCTAATATTAAAAAACAGTTAAAAAACCCATCATTAAAAAAAACCATGCAACACACGCATACCATACATAGAAACAAGGTGACGATGCATGTGCAATGTCCAAAACTCGGCTTCTGCGCATGCTTAGGGGGGGGAAATCCTCTCCCCAAATAATTTTTTAAAAATTCAAAAAACAAAGATGGCGGCGCCCACAGATCGGTTCTGTGATGTCATCATGACATCACCAGTTGGTCACTATCGCTTTGGGTGAACTGGTCCAAACTAGGAAGAAGCCACCTGTGATCTTAACTAAAAGATGTAAATTTCTATTTTATAATACAAAATTTATTTATTTATTATTTAGATTTGTATGCCGCCCCTCTCCGCGAACTCGGGGCGGCTCACAACAAAAATATAAACAATCGTACAAATCCAAATAGATTCAATAAATTTAAGTATTTAAAATAGTTTTAAAAAGAACCCCACTATATTAACAAGCACACACACAAACATACCATACATAAATTGTACGTGGCCGGGGGAGGTGTTTCAGTTCCCTGACGACAAAGGTGGGTTTTAAGAATTTTACGGAAGGCAGGGAGAGTAGGGGCAGTTCTAATCTCCGGGGGGAGTTGGTTCCAGAGGGCCCGGGGCGCCACAGAGAAGGCTCTTCCCCTGGGGCCCGCCAATCGACATTGTTTAGTTGACGGGACCCGGAGAAGGCCCACTCTGTGGGACCTAATCGGTCGCTGGGATTCGTGCGGCAGAAGGCGGTCTCGGAGATATTCTGGTCTGATGCCATGAAGGGCTTTAAAGGTCATAACCAACACTTTGAATTGTGACCGGAAATTGATCGGCAGCCAATGCAGACTGCGGAGTGATGGTGAAACATGGGCATACCTAGGTAAGCCCATGACTGCTCTCGCAGCTGCATTCTGCACGATCTGAAGTTTCCGAACACTTTTCAAAGGTAGCCCCATGTAGAGAGCGTTACAGTAGTCGAACTTTGAGGTGATGAGGGCATGAGTGACTGTGAGCAGTGAGTCCCGATCCAGATAGGGCCGCAACTGGTGCACCAGGCATGTGCAGTTCCGGCTGACCAGTGGGTACGCGGGTTGGAGCGAGATTTGGCTTCTGCACATATGCAGGAAGCAAATCATGCGAGAACACATGCGGGCACATGAGATTTCAGCGGTGTTTTTTGCTTCTGCACAAGCAATTGCCAAAAATTGCTGAAATCTCACATGCCCACACGTCCTGTCACAAGATCTTGTTTCTTGCACATGCGCAGAAGCCAAATCTCGTTCCGACACATGCGCCCCCCGCTGGTCACCCAGAGCTGTGCGCGCAGCTCCATTTTCGCTACGAGAACATACCCCCCCCATCCAGATAGGAACCCAACACTGGTGGTCCCAAAGGTGTTTTATTTTTTCAAAAGGCAACTGGACTTCCTTTGAAAAGGTTTCAGTTCTTATCCAAGGAGCTTTTTCAGCTTTCAGAGGTGCAAAGCATTTTCAAGGGTGAAAAAAAACCAAGGTCCAGTTTAACTTTTGGAAAAGCCCTTTTGGGACATCCCAAGTGATGCTTTTATGGGATTTGATTTCGGAGAGCCCTAAAGTGGACTGAGCAATAGCACTTATGTACTGCTTAAGGGTTTGCTTTTACAGCCTTCTCTAAGCTGTTTACAGAATCAGGTTATTGCCCCACCCCAAACAATCTGGGTCATTTTTACCCACCTCGGAAGGATGGAAAGCTGAGTCAACCTTGAACCTGTGAGATTCAAACTGCCAAATTGCAGGCAGCCGACGGTCAGCAGTTGTAGCCTGAGTACTGCACTCTAACCACTGTGCCAACGCGGCTTCAGCAATACCGAAGGGCCAGGGCTTCCTTGGCGCAAGGCATGGAAAAAGACTGGTGATATTTTAAGAGTGGTCATCTTGCTATCCTCTTACAAAGTTATCCAAACCGAGAGAAAAATAGTAAGAATTTTTCAGGGGGTCACAGTACAAAGTGGGGGAAAGGCCCCTGGGATCAGATCTTTTTCAATACTCCCTACTAGAAGTTGTAAAATTATATTTTAATATTTTGTGGCTAGGAGAAGGTGGGTGGGATTTAAAGTAAGAATAAGCTCATAAATCCATGTATGTCTCTGACTTCTCTCTTTAAAAGTTGCATGAAATAGGAGGCTGAATTTGGCAATTATTTCTTTGAAAGTAGTGGAGAAACTTTCTAGTGAAGATTCCGCTCGTAAAATGTTTTACCTGTCTTCCTCCATGGCAGATCTGGCACCATTTATTTGATACCAACTAGAACAGCGTTTCCCAACCTTGGCAACTTGAAGATATTTGGACTTCAACTCCCAGAATTCCCCAGCCAGCAAATGCTGGCTGGGGAATTCTGGGAGTTGAAGTCCAGGTATCTTCAAGTTGCCAAGGTTGGGAAACACCGAACTAGAGCTTTTCCCATGGTCTCTTCTCCTGCCTGGTTTGAAAGCTTATAATTCTTCGTTTTGTCTCATCGTGCTTTTCTTCTACCTTCTCAGTTCAAGAGGAACTTCATAACTCAGAAGTTTCTACGCTGCTTGTTTCCATATTAAAAAGGAAGCACCACAAAGCTCAGCCTCATTCCAGCTTCGCCAAAGGCCAGACCCAAAACAGGAGACCATCATTGAGGGCTGTTGCCTGAGATGAGCCCAGTTTGGTTGTGTTATGCCCTGCCGACGTGTTTCAACCGCCTGTAATTACAGGGTAATCAGTCCAGGAAGACACACACCACAGGATAAAAGGAAAACCCAAAAGTTTTTATAAACAGAACAGCTCCCTTTTTAAATGTCAAAGGAATTTTCTGGTGCACACAAGGCACAGGTTAAATGCAATCCAATTGCTCACCCAATAACTGGAAACTTCAGTCCAATTCTAAAGTCCAGAGAGTCCACACACAATCTTGAACAGCACAAAAACCACGATCTTGACGAAACAATGAATCAGATAAACTGCCATGAGGCTAAAACACCAGGCTGCACTTTTATCTGTAGCACTAATTACAGCAGCCCCACCCAACCACAGGTGGCCTCATTTTCTCTTGTAATAATCCTTCAGTTGTTGTCTCCTATGCATCACTCTACGCATGCGTTTATGCGTCATTAATTCTTATTCGGAATCCAGGGATGATACAGATGATTGATCTCCACCTGGGCTGTCTGCCAAACTCCCCTCTTCCCTGTCACTCACGCTTCCTTGGTCAGAGGAGGCTTCGTCGGCAGATTCCATCGGGAGCAAAACAGGCCTGCTGCATGTGGATGTTTCCCACATACATCTTCACATTCCTTGGGGCAGGAGCTGGGCCAGAGCTAACCACAACAGGTTGTAGGCACGCTTTTAGAAACTCACATGAACAGACAAATCATGCCAGAAGAGACTTGAGGGACAAACCAGGATTGTTTTATTAGGATTGATACAGCACTTAGAAATAATTTAGAAACACTTTATAAAAGGATAAAAGTAAGTAGGTCTTTGCTCAAAACCACTAGAAATGGTCAAAGACAAAAGGAAGAAATGGATTTGGGCTAGATATATATATGTGTGTATGTGTGTGTAATATATTTTTGCTGATAATGAAAAGGAAGGGAGACTATATCTATTTTGGGCTTATTTGCCTTCATCAGGTAGCCACATACTTACTGGGATTTGAACCTGGGGCTCTGCCTTGTAAGGCAGCAGCCTTAACCTCTAGGCTACAGGCTCATCTCCTGTATCAGCTTGTACAGGGGAAGAGTTATGTGTGATTTTTTTTTTTTTTGGTTGAGTCACCATTGTATATTGAAAGAGCATCACGGCTTCCTTTTTGATATACATATTTATATATCAGTTTTCTAAAACAGTACACAGTTAAAAAACAAAAAAACAAACAGGCCACAGCCTCTTCTGATAGGAGGATTCAAGGAAATGTTGCCTGAAATCAGAAAAACGCTTGGTTAGGCTGCAGCATGCTTATCATTTGGGTTTAGGAATCTAATTTACGACTTTTTTTATAGACGCAAAGAAAATCAATGAAAAGTGAGAAAAGGTAGGTATTACAAGGGATTGAATAATTAGGGGTAGCATTCTAAATACATGTGGCAGCAAAAGTAAGTCGGAGCCATCGTGTCACATACACACAAGCAAATACAAAAAGAAAGATGGCGCAACACCTCGGATGAGCATCAAAACGTCACACCAGAAATGAAGCAAAGTACCTTTGAAAACACGTTTCCTATTAATACTGGGTTTTGGCACCCCTCACACACACACTTGCTATTTCAGTAAACCACTTGTGTCTAAGGACCTGCGTATCTTTTAGAACAGTGTTTCCCAACCTTGGCAACTTGAAGAGATCTGGACTTCAACTCCCAGAATTCCCCAGCCAGCTGGCTGGGGAATTCTGGGAGTTGAAGTCCAGATAGAAACATAGAAGACTGACGGCAGAAAAAGACCTCATGATCCATCTAGTCTGCCCTTATACTATTTCCTGTATTTTATCTTACAATGGATATATGTTTATCCCAGGCATGTTTAAATTCGGTTACTGTGGATTTACCAACCACGTCTGCTGGAAGTTTGTTCCAAGGATCTACTACTCTTTCAGTAAAATAATATTTTCTCATGTTGCCTTTGATCTTTCCCCCAACTAACTTCAGATTGTGTCCCCTTGTTCTTGTGTTCACTTTCTTATTAAAAACACTTCCCTCCTGAACCCTATTTAACCCTTTAACATATTTAAATGTTTCGATCATGTCCCCCCTTTTCCTTCTGTCCTCCAGACTATACAGATTGAATTCATGAAGTCTTTCCTGATACGTTTTATGCTTAAGACCTTCCACCATTCTTGTAGCCCGTCTTTGGACCCGTTCAATTTTGTCAATATCTTTTTGTAGGTGAGGTCTCCAGAACTGAACACAGTATTCCAAATGTGGTCTCACCTGCACTCTATATAGCGGGATCATAATCTCCCTCTTCCTGCTTGTTATACCTCTAGCTACGCAGCCAAGCATCCTACTTGCTTTTCCTACCGCCCGACCACACTGCTCACTCATTTTGAGACTGTCAGAAATCACTACCCCTAAATCCTCTTCTGAAGTTTTTGCTAACACAGAACTGCCAATGCAATACTCAGATTGAGGATTCCTTTTCCCCAAGCGCATTATTTTACATTTGGAAACATTAAATATCTTCAAGTTGCCAAGGTTGGGAAAACACTGTTTTAGAACAACAGTCTCTGAACTCGGTGTCTTTTTAAGAGACTTCAACTCCCAGAATTCCTCAGCCAGCCATGCTTTAGAATAGGGGCCTCCAACCTTGGCAACTTTTAAGACTTGTGGACTTCAACTCCCAGAGTTCCTCAGCCAGCAAAGGAATTTCAAGTCTTAAAAATTGCCAAGGTTGGAAACTCCTGATTTAGAATATCATCAGCAAAACACAAATCAGCCGTAGATGGTCTTCACTTATAGTGCAACCCCCCTTAATTTACTCAGGCGTCTAACCCGTTCTGAATTCAAGAGGGCTCTTCTCCAGGTAAGTGGGCAAAAGAGCGAAGGGACTGAGTTGGTGTTAAGTAGAATTAGGTGACTGCACGAAACACAATTGTGTTGCAACTGAGGCCAAAGACTGACAATCTTGCAAAAAAAAAAACCCCAACACCAACCCCTAGCACTCTCAGGTAGTCAACTTTGAATGGTAGGAATCCCTCTTCTCTTAGCTTATAGTCCAATGGACAATCAGAAAGAGTTGGTAGGGATTTTATTTATTGGATTTATATTTATTTATTGGATTTATATGCCGCCCCCTCTCCGCAGACTCGGGACGGAGGTCTTCTAGTTTGGAGGTCTTCTAGTCAGCCCCCTACTCAAGCAGGAAATCTTGTACCATTTCAGACAAGTCTTCGGAGAGGGGAGGCATACAAATCCAATTAATAAATAAATAAAGTGATTGCCTGGTCTCTTTTTGAAAACCTCCAGTGATGAAGCACCCACTAGTGGAGGCAAGCCATTCCACTTGTTAATTGTCCTCACTGTTAGGAAGTTTCTCCTTAATTTAGGTTGCTTCTCTTCTTCATTAGTTTCTGTCCATTGTTTTTTGTCCTGCCCTCTGGTGCTTTGACACACACCCCTTTGTGGCAGCCTCTCAAATTCTGGAATACGGCTATCATTGTCCCGCCTACTGTTCCCTTAGGTCCTGGGTAGGCAAAGTTGGCTCTTCTATAACATGTGGACTTCAACTCCCAGAATTCCTGAGCTAGCATGATTGGCTCAGGAATTCTGGGAGTTGAAGTCCACAAGTCATAGAAGAGTCAACTTTGCCTACCCTTGCACAGAAAGTCAGCCTTTCGCAAGCTGCCTCTGAAAGGAGTCAGCGTTACAGCGAACATACACAGAATGTGTGCTCATACGCGGTTTTATGAAGGAGAGAGCCGGCGAATTTGTGCCATAAAATTTGCTCCTCTTTTTTTTTAAAGAAAAGGAATAGTCTTATTTTTATGAGGCATGATGGCTCAGCAGGTTTAAACGGTTAGTTGGAAAGCCGTTCAGCCTAGGTTCGAGACCCGAGTGCCGTATGATGGCGTGAGCTCCCAATTACTTGTCTCAGCTCCCACTAGCCTAGTGGTTCGAAAGCAAACAGAAAAATAGCTACCACAAGGTAACCGCTTTCTGTGTGCCTCGTATTAATCGTGTTGGCCACCGAATTGTAGAAGCGAATTCAGACGGTGCTGGTTCTCTCTGCTAAGAAATTGAGATGAACACCGCCCTCTACAACCAGTCAGGGAAAACCTTTACAGTGATCCCTCATTTTTCGTGGGGGATGCGTTCCAAGACCACCCATGAAAAATGAATTTCCGTGAAGTAGAGGAAATATTTTTTTAAATGTATTTAACAAGTATTTGGATTTTAAAACCCACCCTTTGCATTAAACAGTCATTCTATAATGTTTCTCAGCTGGAACTACATGTGATATCCTACCAGTTTCTTTAATAGAGTACAGGAGTACTGTGGGAGAATTTTATGAAATTTTAATGGATTTTAAAAAATTTATGGATTTAAGCCCCCTTTGAAAACCCATGAAATAGCAAATCCGTGAAAGATGAACCGTAAAGTAGCGAGGGATTACTGTACCTTAATTTTATATGGTACCGTTAAGTTACTGGGAATTATTTAAGAGACTTGATAACTCAACTTCTTTTGTGGAAAGCCCATATATTTTCTAACTACCTCAGGCAACTCAGGTTATCAATGTTACGGCTATTTAATAGGAATCCAGACTGCCCTCTGGCTCGGGGGGGGGGGTGGTTTTCCAGTTACCTTCTCTACCAGTGGGAAGTGCCTGGGCATGTGCAGAGGTGTTTTTTTTTAAAGCTGGGGCGACTGGAGGACCAACTTGGGAACATGGACCGCCAGTCATTGTTGGCGGTTCGGCGAACGGCAGCAAATTTTCGCCACTCGTCCGAACCGGCTGCCACCCACCGCTGCCTCAGGTTAAATCTGTCATCTCTTTCCAAACAACGATGCTTTTGACATTCTAAATATTTGACGTTCTAAAGCGCCAGGTGAAGAGGAAAGGATTCGCCCATGGCCAGCTTCAAAAACTGGCCAGTACCAATGCACAGCAAGCCTACAGCGATTACAAAAGTCACAAGATTAAAAAAAAAAAAAAAGGCGGGAAACTCTTCTACTGTTTAAAATACACGGCAGGTCCCTGTGAGGCTTAGGCTACAAGCAACCTCTGGTGGGGAAAAAAGACAATTTAAAAAAATAATAATAATAAAAGTAAGAGCAACTGACGGAGGATCCCCGCAAGATACGACAGCCTTGGTCTTCTTCCTCAGCGGCTCACAGAACCCCTTATTCTTAGCATGGGTGATTTCTCTCTGACTCCAGCTGTTCTCAGGAAAGGTCGTCTCCCCTGCCTGTATCAGTCCCATAAATAAGGCGGAGCTGCAAGAGAAGTTACTATGTCAAGGCGGAGTGGCTGCTCTGGGCCGCTTTGATGCAACGGTGTTTGGCGTTCGGATCTGCGGACTCTTGGTTCTTCCTTAGGTCGGCACAAAACAGGACCTGGCAAGAGAGGGAAAAATCTGGGTGGCACAAAGGGTTAAAAGATTTTTTTATTTTTTTTTAAAAAGGGACATATCAGGTACAGCCAGCGAAGGCCTGCCGTCTTCGGTGCTACCATTGCGCCGTCCGAGGTCATCTTGGGCATGCATGCACCCGTCGGCATGAGATTTGGCGTCTGCGTCATGGAAGCGTGAGCAATTTTCGCTGATATTAGAAACATAGAAACATAGAAGTCTGACGGCAGAAAAAGACCTCATGGTCCATCTAGTCTGCCCTTATACTATTTCCTGTATTTTATCTTAGGATGGACATATGTTTATCCCAGGCATGTTTAAATTCAGTTACTGTGGATTTATCTACCATGTCTGCTGGAAGTTTGTTCCAAGGATCTACTACTCTTTTAGTAAAATAATATTTTCTCATGTTGCTTTTGATCTTTCCCCCAACTAACTTCAGATTGTGTCCCCTTGTTCTTGTGTTCACTTTCCTATTAAAAACACTTCCCTCCTGGACCTTATTTAACCCTTTAACATATTTAAATGTTTCGATCATGTCCCCCCTTTTCCTTCTGTCCTCCAGACTATACAGATTGAGTTCATTAAGTCTTTCCTGATACGTTTTATGCTTAAGACCTTCCACCATTCTTGTAGCCCGTCTTTGGACCCGTTCAATTTTGTCAATATCTTTTTGTAGGTGAGGTTTCCAGAACTGAACACAGGATTCCAAATGTGGTCTCACCTGCGCTCTATATAAGGGGATCACAATCTCCCTCTTCCTGCTTGTTATGCCTCTAGCTATGCAGCCAAGCATTCTACTTGCTTTCCCTACCGCCTGACTGTATTTTTGCTCCTGTGCATGCGCAGAAGCAAAAAATCGACAAAAATCGCTGAAATCTTGCTCAAGTGTCTTCACATAATATTTCACTTGCTGCGCATGCACAGAAGCCAAATCTCATGCAGGGGCATATGTGCACACATCCCAAAAAAATCGCTACTGGAATGTAGCACCTTACCCTTCCGATAGCGGGCCCTCACTAGGTACATCTGCAAACATCCAGATGGTTTAGATGGCATCCCGAAGGAGAATTTTTTTCCCGTGTCTCAATGCTTCCACCTAGTGGTTATTCAAATTTTTGCAACTCACAAAGAGATGAAATCAATCGATCCTAAAGGAAATCAACACTGACTGTTCTCTAGAACCCTTTCTCCTCAACCCTTTTGGACCTCAGGGACCACTAAATTCACAATTTTAAATCCCATGGACCACTAATAAGATCCGCCTAATGATCAGCTGGGTGGAGGTATGGCTAAGTGATCACATGACTAGGTGGGCGTGGCCAGCTTGATGTCACTCACGTCAAAGGGCATCTCGCCAGCCTCTCCTCTCCCCTCACCTCCCCTCCTCCCCTGCCCACCCGGGCTCTTTAGGGCCCCAACAGGAAACATAGAAGACTGACGGCAGAAAAAGACCTCATGGTCCATCTAGTCTGCCCTTATACTATTTCCTGTATTTTATCTTAGGATGGATATATGTTTATCCCAGGCATGTTTAAATTCAGTTACTGTGGATTTATCTACCACGTCTGCTGGAAGTTTGTTCCAAGGATCTACTACTCTTTCAGTCAAATAATATTTTCTCATGTTGCTTTTGATCTTTCCCCCAACTAACTTCAGATTGTGTCCCCTTGTTCTTGGGTTCACTTTCCTATTAAAAGCAGAAAGAAGTTGTTGGAGCTAAGCAGCCACCACGAGAAAGAGTTGGCAAAAGAGCTGGCTCAGTTCAAATTGGATCTGACCAAAAAGGATAGTAGAAGCACCTCACTGAGGACTAGGAGCATAGGCTTTCCAAGCAGAGGGAAGACCTGCAGGAGTGCAAGGCCAGGTACCGGCACCTGGAGGCTCAGTGGGCTGAGATGGTCAGCCAATTCCAGGGCATGATACAGTCCCACTGGAACAAAGCCTTAAGCATAAAGCTCTTAGCTACCAGTGGGACCTCCCTCCAGCCTTCACCCAAAGGTGATGCAATCAATAAAAAAAGGATTGTACATAGAACAAGTATAAGCGTGCATATGTACTCAGTACTTGCTTTGGGCCCCTTTTGCAGCAATTACTGCTTCAATGCGATGTGGCATGGAAGCTATCAGCCTGTGGCACTGCTGACCGTCGTAGAACACCTGGATGCTTCAATAGCGGCCTTCAGCCCTTCTGCATTGTTCGGTCTCATGTCTCTCCTCTTTCTCTTGGCCATGCCCCATAGATTCTCTATGGGGTTCAGATCAGGCAAGTTTGCTGGGCAATAAAGCACATTAATCCTACGGTCATTGAACCAGGTTTTGGTGCTTTGGGCAGTGTGGGCAGGTGCCAAGTCCTGCTGGAATATGAAGTCAGCATCCCCATAAAGCTCGGCTGCAAAAGGAAGCATGAAGTGCTCCAAAATATCTCGGTAGACGCTGCATTGACTCTGGACTTAGTGAAGCACAGTGGACCAACACCAGCAGATGATATGGCTCCCTAAATCAACACACACTGGAAACGTCACACTGGACTTCAAGCACCTTGCTGTGTGTGCCTCTCCATTCTTCCTCCATACTATGTTGTCCTTGTTTTCCAAATGACATGCAAAACTTTCCACAGTCTGTGTTGATTTGGGGAGCCATGTCATCTAAATGATATTGGTCCACTTTTCGCACAATGTTCTAATTTTTGGATTTTCACCTGTATGTCACATCACTAGACTGTCATGTCCCACCTCTCCCTTGAAGAATATAGCCTTGGGTTGTTGTTTTTTTTAAAAAAAGGAAAATTCAGATTCTACTAGCGTTGTTGAGCTATGTCTTCCAAATCGATCTTACGGTTTGCTAATACAGTGGTACCTATACCCAGGAACGCCTCTACTTACGAACTTTTCTAGATAAGAACCGGGTGTTCAAGATTTTTTTGCCTCTTCTCAGGAACCATTTTCCATTTACAAACCCAAGACCCCGAAACTGGAACCAGAAAAGGCAGGGAGAAGCCTCCGTGGGGCCTCTTTAGGAATCTCCTGGAGGGAAACTGGAACCGGAAAAAGGCAGGGAGAAGCCTCCGTGGGGCCTCTCTAGGAATCTCCTGGAGGGAAACTGGAACCGGAAAAAGCCTCCGTGGGGCCTCTCTAGGAATCTCCTGGAGGGAAACTGGAACTGGAAAAAGGCAGGGAGAAGCCTCCGTGGGGCCTCTCTAGGAATCTCCTGGAGGGAAACTGGAACCGGAAAAAGGCAGGGAGAAGCCTCCGTGGGGCCTCTCTAGGAATCTCCTGGAGGGAAACTGGAACCGGAAAAAGGCAGGGAGAAGCCTCCGTGGGGCCTCTCTAGGAATCTCCTGGAGGGAAACTGGAACCGGAAAAAGGCAGGGAGAAGCCTCCGTGGGGCCTCTCTAGGAATCTCCTGGAAGGAAACTGGAACCAGAAAAGGCAGGGAGAAGCCTCCGTGGGGCCTCTCTAGGAATCTCCTGGAGGGAAACTGGAACCGGAAAAAGGCAGGGAGAAGCCTCCGTGGGGCCTCTCTAGGAATCTCCTGGAAGGAAACAGGGCCGGAAAAGGTGGGGTGAAGCCTCTGTGGCGCCTCTCTAGGTATCTCCTGGGAGGAAACAGGGCTGGGAAAGACATGGAGAAGCCTCCGTGGGGCCTCTCTAGGAATATCCTGGGAGGAAACAGGGCCAGAAAAGGCGGGGAGAAGCCTCTGTGGGGCCTCTCTAGGAATCTCCTGGGAGGAAACCATAGTTCCCTCTAAGCTGAGCAGTGAGCAATCGCTCACTTAAAAATCATCATCAACTCAGAGTTTTCCAAACCTGCCCAGAAGCCGAGAGGGAAAGAGTGAGAGGGAAGGAGAGAGAGAGGAAGAGAGGAAGAGAGAGAAACAGATAGAAAAAAGAGAGGAAGGAAATGAGAAAGAAAAAGAATGGGAGTAAGGAAGAAAGAAAATCAAAATCTAGTTTGAAACTAGCTCAACTATTTAAGTGACATTATGAGCTCACTGTTATAGACACACAGCACAGTATTTTATTTTGAAATTCTCTGAGGCAAAACAGGGTGGGTTTTTTATTTGTTTGTTTGTTTGTTTGTTTATTTATTTCTTTGCCGCCCAGTCCCGAAGGGACTGCCGCTCAGACACTATACTTTTCCGCCCCCCCCCCCCAAAAAATTAGAGGGAACACTGGAGGAAACAGGGCCTCCACCCTCCCTGTAGTTTCCCCAATAACACACATTATTTGCTTTTACATTGATTCCTATGGGGAAAATTGCTTCTTCTTACAAACCTTTCTACTTAAGAACCCGGTCAAGGAACTAATTAAGTTCGTAAGTAGCGGTACCACTGTATAAGAAAGACAGAACGTTTATGCCACCTCTACAGAGAAAGCTTCTCCTAGTAGGGCATCTTACCTCCTCTGGCAACAGTGGGCAGTGGCACCAAGCAGTCATGGGAGAAGGGGAAAGCGATTTCATACTTACCGCTTGCGCCCATCCAGAATATGGTCCCCAAAGGCTGCGGAAGAAATTTCCTGAAGGCAAAACAAACTTAAATTAGAATGTGGCCAAGAGCTCAACGAAGCAGAGGAAGCAGGGGTGATGTTGTGGTTAGCTCTGGCCCAGCTCCTGCCCCAAGGACTGTGGATGTAGGGGAGACATCCACATGCTGCAGGCCTGTTTTGCCCCCGGTGGAATCTGATGATGAAGGCTCCTCTGACCAAGAAGACATGAGTGACAGGGAGGAGGAGAGTGGGGCAGACAGCTCAGAAGGAGATCAATTATCTAGCTCCTCCTTGGATTCAGAACAAGAGTTAATGATACAGCCACGCATGTGGAGAGCGATGCATAGGCAACAACAACTGAGAGATTATTATCAAAGAAAATGAGGCCACCTGTGGTTGGGTGGGGCTGTGGTAATTAGTGAGGCTGCTATAAATAGCAGCCTGTGGGTTTGGCCATTGTGGAGGATTATCTGATCGTTGTGTTTCGTTACTGCTTTACTGACTTTGACCTTTGTGTGCTGATTTCCCCCCGCTTTGTAACTAAACCAGAGCAAAGTGTGTTTCACTTTGTGAAAGAAGAAGGACTGTGAATTACCTCACAGCTGCAAGATAAGTATCACAGAACTGATAAGGGACTTGTACAAATTACCAGTTTGTTTGGAGACGAGTGCTCTTGGCTATTCCAAAAGAGGGCTTGGTTTAAGTGAATTTTCATTATAAAGAATATTGCTTTGAATTTTCAAACGTGTGTGTGTCTGAAATTTGTACCTGTGAGTTTTTGGGAGGAGTCTACCAGAGAGCTCAACAGGTGAAATGGGCCTGGTTCGCTCGTGCCTGTTGTCTCTGCCATTTTTTGGGTTCTTTTACCCTCTGCACATTTGCAAAGCATTCTGTGCACGCACAAAGGGTAAAAGAACCCAAGTGGCGGCATCCGGGCAGTTGGACAGATCTTCGCGCTGCCTTCGCAACCAGCTCTCCGACGACCGATAGCCACGAGCAATCTGGGCACATTTGACCCCTGGGAATAACGGTGGATTTCCCAAATTAGCTCACACCCTTTCCCATATTATTGTGTTTCAGTTCCAGGGGGTTGCTGGAGGAGAAATTAAAAATTAAACAGAACTTGTATCAGGCTTTAAATATCTCTGGGTGGTTCTGCATGCATCTAGATAACCATCAGAGGTTTCCTGTCCCTGAATATCCAGAAAACAACCAGTGCTATTTTAAGGGGGTTTTTTCCCAACTAAAATAGGCTTTTATAGAGTTTTTTTGCCATTTCATTGTATCACCATATATCTCGCATTGCAATGATTATATAGTATACACTAATGGTTATATAATATGATCAGGGTTTATTATCATTCTATGATTTCGTCTGGCGGGTCCCAGGGGAAGAGCCTTCTCTGTGGCGGCCCCGACTCTCTGAAATCAGCTCCCCCCCAGAGATTAGAACTGCCCCCACCCTCCTTGCCTTCCGTAAACTCCTTAAAACTCACCTCTGCCGTCAGGCATGGGGGAATTGAGGCATTCCCGCCCTCCCCTGGGCCTATACAATTTATGTATGGTATGTTTGTGTGTATGTCTGATTTAATCATGGTTTTGTTTAATGTTTTTCTTTAAATTTATTAGATTTGTTGCGAATTGTTCTATTGTATGTTGTGAGCCGCCCCAAGTCTACGGAGAGGGGCGGCATACAAATCTAATAAATAAATAAATAAACAAACAAACAAACAAACAAACAAGATTTAAGATTCTTAAAAACAGAGAAAGAAAAACAAACATTCTCTCAACGTTAATTGCAATTTGGGATGGCAACATTCCAAGCATAAATATACTTGGCTTTTCGTCCAGAGGGAAAATTAATATCCAAAATATATAACTGTTTAATAAAATCTGATAGGGCAGAGGAGGTGGTAAAAGAACCTATGATTGCCTGGGCCAAGAACTCTGGACATAGCATAGAATTGGAAGACTGGGAAAAAAATTTGAAACAAAAATACAATTACTAAAGCAATATAAGATGTTGTATTGTTGGGATTTGGAGCTGGCAAGATTTGCCAAGATGTACCCAAATCTAAACCCAAAATGCTGGAAGTGCAAACAGGGACGAACTACCTTCTTTCATACATGGTGGTTATGCCTGAAGCGAAATGATATTGGAAGAATATACAGGATTGGCTGCAGGATTTAATTAAAGGCCAAATATAATTCAAACTCAAACTTTTTCTCCTGTGGATAACTGGGGCAAAATGCAATAGAAAATCAATGTACTCGATACATACATACATAATAACAGCAGCAAAGATTACCTTTGCACATGACAGGAAGAATAGCCACCAGAGGGTCTAGTGATCCAAAAAAATATCTGAGTGTGCAGAGATGGACAAACTCACATTAGAGTTAAAGGAAAAGGATGATTCAGAATACAGTACTATGCGGTATGGCATGATTGGTATGAATGGATTGGCCATTTGGGGCCACTGAGTTTCCAATATCTAGTCCCGGCCAACGACTGAATGTATGGTGTATGATGGGATGAATGTGATCAATTAATTTTAAGTATTGGGATTTTAAGATTGTATTTTAATCTAGATTTCTAACATGTTTTTCCATTAGAAACATGGAAGACTGACGGCAGAAAAAAACCTCATGGTCCATCTAGTCTGCCCTTATACTATTTTTTGTATTTTATCTTACAATGGATATATGTTTATCCCAGGCATGTTTAAATTCAGTTACTGTGGATTTACCAACCACGTCTGCTGGAAGTTTGTTCCAGGCATCTACTACTCTTTCAGTAAAATAATATTTTCTCATGTTGCTTTTGATCTTTCCCCCAACTAGCTTCAGATTGTGTCCCCTTGTTCTTGGGTTCACTTTCCTATTAAAAACACTTCCCTCCTGAACCTTATTTAACCCTTTGACATTTTTAAATGTTTCGATCATGTCCCCCCTTTTCCTTCTGTCCTCCAGACTATACAGATTGAGTT
>NC_091951.1:44190880-44205880 GCF_031021105.1 Erythrolamprus reginae | reverse complement strand
GGTCCTGCCGCAGCACCCGGACGCCTGGGGAAGAAACATAGAAACATAGAAGATTGATGGTAGAAAAAGACCTCATGGTCCATCTAGTCTGCCCTGATACTATTTCCTTATTTTATCTTAGGATGGATATATGTTTATCCCAGGCATGTTTAAATTCAGTTACTGTGGATTTACCAAACATGTCTGCTGGAAATTAGTTCCAAGTATCTACTACTCTTTCAGTAAAATAATATTTTCTCGCATTGCTTCTGATCTTTCCACCAACTAACCTCAGATTGTGCCCCTGTGTTCTTGTGTTTACTTTCCTATTAAAAACACTTCCCTCCTGAACCTTATTAAACCCTTTAACATATTTAAATGTTTCGATCATGCCCGCCCCCCTTTTCCTTTTGTCCTCCAGACTATACAGATTGAGTTCATGAAGTCTTTCCTGATACGTTTTATGCTTAAGACCTTCCACCATTCTTGCAGCCCGTCTTTGGACCCATTCAATTTTGTCAATATCTTTTTATAGGTGAGGTCTCCAGAACTGAACACAGTATTCCAAATGTGGTCTCACCTGCACTCTATATAGCGGGATCACATTCTCCCTCTTCCTGCTTGTTATACCTCTAGCTATGCAGCCAAGCATCCTACTTGCTTTTCCTACCGCCCGACCACACTGCTCACCCATTTTGAGACTGTCAGAAATCACTACCCCTAAATCCTTCTCTTCTGATGTTTTTGCTAACACAGAACTGCCAATACAATACTCAGGTTGAGGATTCCTTTTCCCCAAGTGCATTATTTTACATTTGGAAACATTAAACTGCAGTTTCCATTGCTTTGACCACTTATCTAGTAAAGCTAAATCATTTGCCATATTACAGACGTCTCCAGGAATATCAACCCTACTGCACACTTTAGAGTCATCGGCAAACAGAAAGATTCACTCAAGACTTTTTCCACCATCCTTTTTCTATCTTTCCTATCACTAGTCACGTACTTTAAGCTAAGCAATTCAGTTTTCCTCAGTGCTGAATTATTCTGGTTTCTGACTTCTGGATTTTCATGGTACTAGATGTAAGCAGAGAGAGATCCCTGGGCAAGAAAGCCTCACCAATAAAGGAGAATATTTGTAGCTCTGGATTAAAATGAGGGGATGCTTGATGCTTCCTGAGCTTGGTTTTTTATTTTATCTATTTGCATCTATAGGTTGCCCTTCTCCAATGGACTCAGGGCGGCTAGTTAACATCATCAGGGCAGCATTTTATTATCCGCAGAGAAGGTAATAAAATGTCAGTAAGGAAACAAACTCGGCTCAGAGAATACTAAGGACCCTTCAAGAAAGACCTCATTTTGCGGTCATTTGTCCGTCCGTTTTCAAATCTCCCCCTGCCAGACAAGAACAGTGTGTGTTCCCTAAAATGCATAAAAATAAAGACATTTAAGAATTCAAATTCTGCACTCTTTAGATAAGACACACCTTTACTGCTGGTCAGTTACTCTCAACCCAATAAAACATAGAAACATAGAAACATAGAAGTCTGACGGCAGAAAAAGACCTCATGGTCCATCTAGTCTGCCCTTATACTATTTTCTGTATTTTATCTTAGGATGGATCTATGTTTAGATAAAATACAGAAAATAGTATAAGGGCAGACTAGATGGACTATGAGGTCTTTTTCTGCCGTCAGTCTTCTATGTTTCTATGTTTTATTGGGTTGAGAGTAATTGACCAGCGGTAAAGGTGTGTCTTATCTAAACAACACTTTTTCAGACGTATATTTTTCAGACTATAAAATGCACCGATGTATAAAACGCACCAAAATTTAAAAGAGGTAAGAAAAAAAAAGTTTCTGTCCTCCCCAGGCTCCCAGGAGCACTCTGCAAGCCTCCCAAACCCTCTGTGCACCCTGCTTTTTGCAAAAATGTGGTCGTTTTTGCCTTCCCCCAGCCCCCAGGAGCACTCTGCAAACCTCCCAAACCCTCTGCGCACCCCATTTTTTGCAAAAACGGACCCATTTTTCACCCTTTTTTATGAATACAGGCCATGCAGAGGATTTGGGAAGCCAACAGAGTGCTCCTAGGGGCTGAGAGAAGACAAAAATGCCTCCGTTTTTGTGAAAAAAGGCCCGTTTTCCACCCATTTTTTGCCAAAATTTGCAGAAGGTTTGGGAAGCCTGCAAAGTGCTCCTTGGGGCTGGAGGAAGGCAAAAACACCCCATTTTTTGCCCTGTATTTTTTACAAAAACGGGAGTGTTTTTGCCTTCCTCCAGCCCCAGGGACACTCTGCAGACCTCCCAAACCCTCTGTGCAGCCCTTTTTTGCAAGAATCAAGCCCATTATTTTTGCAAAAATTGGACATATAGGTGGGGTTTCAGGCGGCCAAAAATGGCTATATTCGGTGTATAAGACTCACTGACATTTCCACCCTCTTTAAGTGGAGGGAAAAGGTGCATCTTATACACCAAAAAATACGGTCGTCAGATTCTTAAGTAGAAAAGTTTGTAAGAAAAAGCAATTTTTTCCCATAGGAATCAATGTAAAAGCAAATAATGTGTGTGATTGGGGAAACCACAGGGAGGGTGGAGGCCCTGTTTCCTCCCAGGAGATTCCTAGAGAGGCCCCACGGAGGCTTCTCCCTGCCTCTTCTGGTTACAGTTTTGGAAGCTCGGGTTTGTAAGTGGAAAATGGCTCTTGAGAAGAGGCAAAAAAATCTTGAACACCCGGTTCTTATTTAGAAAATTTTGTAGGTAGAGGCATTCTTAGGTAGAGGAACCACTGTATTTTTATTGCTGCAGCACATCATTCTCTAGTGCTAGTTTGCCTACCTGGGAATTTAACACCTATTTCCCGGAAATGCGAATCAACGTAAGACCAACCCTGGTATAATGCAGATACGTTTACATGTAGCTGGAAATAATCCTGGAGGATCTGAGAAGGAGTCAACCCGTCTGTTCCCCGAGCCAAAGGCAAAAGGACGCCTGAACGCTCACTCGTCCCGGGACGATTCGGTTCTGGCTGGGTTTGCTTCCTGCTCTTCTTCAGGGGAGGTTCAGTGAGGCCTTCTTCCTCTCGGCCGCCATCTTCCTTTTCCTCTTCATGCAAGGTGTACCAGAGATGTTCCTCAGACTGAGTGAGAGTCCAGACTCGTCCGGCCAACACGCCAGTCCAGTAGCCAGGGCTGGTTTCAGACCACCTGAGGGGATCACAGGCTTGGTTAAGCAGCAGAAACAGCCAACAGGATCTCCTAAAAAGGCCATTCTCGAAACAGGTCATTCTCGACGGACATCACTTCATTCAGTTACAACGAAATTAATAAAAGGGGATTATGACCTTTTTCACACATTCATTCATTTAATAAATCTGTATGCCGCCCACTCCCTGTTCAGCCGGCGTGTCCCAACCACCCGTAATTACAGGGTAATTGGTCCAAAAAGACACACACCACATGATAGAAGGAAAACCAAGTCTTTATCAACAGAAAAGCAGAAAAAAAACTTTTTAAATGTCAAAGGGATTTTCTGGTACACACAAGGCACAGGTTAAATGCAATCCAATTTCTCACCCAGTAACTGGGAAATTGAATCCAGTTCCAAAGTCCAGAAAGTCCACACACAATCTTGAACAGAGAAACAGCAAAACCACGATCTTGACGAAACTATGAATCAGATAAACTTCCACGAGGCTAAATCAGCACGCTGCTCTTTTTATCTGTAGCACTAATAACAGCAGCCCCACCCAACCACAGGTGGCCTCACTTATCTCCTGTAATAATCCTTTAGTTGTTCTCTCCTATGCATCACTCTACGCATGTGTGGGTCTGTCGTACGTTCTTGTTCAGAATCCAGGGATGATAAGGATGATTGATCTCCTCCTGGGCTGTCTACCAAACTCCCCTCTTCCCTGCTACTCACGCTTCCTTCGTCAGAGGAGCCTTCGTCGGGAGATTCTATCGGGAGCAAAACAGGCCTGTGGCATGTGGATGTTTCCCCCACATCCACCTCCACATTCCTTGGGGGAAGAGTTGGGCCAGAGCCAACCACAACACTCCCGAAGGACTGTTGAAGTATCCCCATGGTCACAGGATCAAGATACACCCATATATCATCATCACTCTGTGAGCTGCATTGGCTACCGATAAGTCTCGAAACGCAATTTAAAGCATTGGCTAGCCCCTTTAAAGCCCTACATGACTTAGGACCAGTTAATTTACAGGCCCGTCTCCTGCATCACGTATTCCAGCGGCCAGTTAGTCGGTCTTCTCCAGATCCTGTCAGCCAAGAAATGTCACCTGGCGGGGCCTAGGAGAAGGGCCTTCTCTGTGGCAGCTCTGGTCCTTTGGAACCAATCCCCCTGGAGATTCATACTGCCCCCACCATCCTGGCCTTTAGAAAGGTTTTAAAAACATACCTTTGCCAGAAGGTCTGGGGCCATTGAGCGTGAACATTCTGCTCGGGCAGATATTATGATTGTGACAGGGGTTTTAGAATTTGGGGTTTTACGGTTATGATTATAATTTTTGTATTGACTTTTATCTTGTAAGCTGCCCCTGAGTCCCCTGGAGAAGGGCGGTTTAGAAATTTGATTGATTATATAAAATAAAATAAAATAAAATAATAATAATAAAATAAAATAATAAAGTAAAGTAAAGTAAAGTAAATAAATCTAAATAAATAAATAAATCTAAATAAATCTAAATAAATAAATAAATATAAATAAATAAATAAATAAATAAATAAATAAATAAATAAATAAATAAAGTAAGTTCTTGGCAACAGACTCATGATGGCTAGGCTGCCAAGGGTTAGGGCGTCTATACTGGTAAGTGCTATTTGTTGAATCCTCAACGTATGGTCGTGCCAAATCCTCGGTTTAAGACTGCTCCTGTCCTCGACTCACGACCGGACCGGCTGCTGCTACAACCTGATTGGTTGAAGCGCAGGCAGCCTGAGCGCGGGAGAATAAACATTTCCTTTTTTAAAAAAATAAATTTTATTTACATATATAAACAATACAAACATACACACACAACTAAAACTCACAATAAACACCAGGCGGGTGTGCGACAAGTCTGTATAGCAATATTAACTATGTACATTCTCTACTGCCTATGTTAAATAGCAATTAATAATTAATAATAAGCAAAACATAAATAGAAAAAAGATAATAATCCTAACTAATATAGATATCTTACTCTCCTTGATACATTACACTTTGTCACCAGGTAATTTTCTTTTGTACTTTAACAATTTAGACGGTATGGCCTTTTTTCAAACCAACGATAGAATAAATCCCAGCAGTTATAAAATGAAGATTCTTCTTTATTTTTTAATTCTAATGCTAGCTTAACCATTTCTGCACAGTATGTAATTTTCTCCAGAATCTGCTCTTCCTGTGGGATTCCTTCGTTCTTCCATATTTGTGCGTAAGCTGAGAATAAACATTTCTAATTGGTTCAGGGTTTGACAGCTTCCCTATAAAAGAGAACCAAGGATTGCCCAGTTCAATCTTGAGCTACATATATTTATCTATTCTATTCTTTTTATATTATATATTATACACTGCTCAAAAAAATAAAGGGAACACTTAAACAACACAATATAACTCCAAGTCAATCAAACTTCTGTGAAATCAAACTATCCACTTAGGAAGCAACACTGATTGACAATCAATTTCACATGCTGTTGTGCGCATTCAACTTTGTACAGAACAAAGTATTCAATGAGAATATTTCATTCATTCTGATCTAGGATGTGTTATTTGAGGGTTCCCTTTATTTTTTCTGAGCCGTATATATTATACATTATATATATTATTTGTTTGTTTCTGTCTTTGTTTGTTTGTGACATTTATATGTCATCCAATTCCAATAGGATTCTGGTTGGCTCACAATAATCACATATATTCCCTTCCACTGCAGCCATCCCTCTCAGGTTCTCTCTCAATACAATAGAAGCAGGAAGAGAATTCAGGGAGCCGTGCCCAGGGAGAAGGATTTGCAGCTCAAGGCTTCGGCTCCATGAAAGCCAAGGAGATTAACATGCATAAAACAAGGAGTTGAAGAGGACCTAGTGGATTCCACTGATCAATTTTGCGTAGAAGAATTACAAGGGCGTTTTTACATATTGTGGCTGGGGGGGAGGGAGTGTTAGGGAGAAAAGAGGCAGCACCATTAGCAAAAGTGGTATTTTGCAAAGTGGTATTTTGCTCCCTCCCCTCCATTAAAAAAACCCAACAACCTAAGGAGTGCCACCCCCCCTTTTTTTTGCAAAAAAAATGGATGGATTTTTGATCCTTCTTACAAGTGGTAACGTGAAAGGAATCCCTGCGGATTTTACTTGGCTAAACCTTACCATATACAAACAAACAAACAAATTAGATAGATAGATAGATAGATAGATAGATAGATAGATAGATAGATAGATAGATAGATAGATAGATAGATAGATAGATAGATAGATATGGAGATGGAGATAGATTAGTTAGTTAGTTTGTTTATTTGTTAATTATTTTATTCAACTTCTATGCCGCCCAATAGGACTAAGGGCGGCTTACAACAATATAAACATTACAAAGACAAATTTAAAAAGTCAAATGAACAACTAAACTATAAAATCTTAATTAAAAACCACAATCCCATTAACATGCATACATAACATTCATACAAACAGAAGGGGGCGGTGCTCGTCTTCCTTTCTCTTACAAATGGGGGCACAATAATAATAATAATGATAATAATAATCAAAAGGATTGGTGGTTGCGGGTGATGGGAAAAGCCTGCAGGAGTATTGCAATTATTATTATTTCATTATTTATCTGGACTTATATCCCACCCCACTCCCAGTGGACTCTGGGCGGCTTACAACCAAATACACATAAAATATAATATAAAAGCATCTAAAAACAGAATATTTGCATCATTACGAAGAGAGCCTGCCCCCCCCCCCAATGTCTATTCTTTCTAGCGGCGAGTCTTTTCTGCATGCATTGAAAAGCTCCCTTTATCACCGGGGCCCTCCATTGCACCCCAAAGCTGCACAATCTTGGGGCGTAGCCGGGGGGAAGAAAGGCAGCAAACTCAAAAATGACTACGGACGAGAAGCCGCCCAATGGGCGACGGCGATGCAAAGAAAGAAAGAAGGAAAAGAAAGAAAGAAAAAAAGGGCCAAGGGGCAAATTCAAGGAGGGGAAAGCTTTTGGGGGGGAAAGGGTTGCAGTTCCTGGCTGGGAGCCGCCAGGGGGCGCACTAACCGAAAGGTCTGCCCGCCACAGAGTACCAGGTCGAGGCGGAGTTCGGTGCGCGGGCAAGGCAGGGAGCGCCAGGGAGTCGCTCGAGGCAGCTGGGTCGGCCGGGGGTTCATGGTGCGCCTTCTGCCGTCGCTGTCCTTAGGGAGGAGGCGAGGATGAGCGCGCTCCGGCCGCACCAGTTGGGCGCACCAACCCCGTACCTCCCGAGTCCGTACAATCACCATAGAGAACGGCCCCTGGATTTAGAGGAGGGGCCGCGCAGGGGTAGAGCGGGGCAACCGCTTTCCGCTCTAGGCTGAGAGAAGGAGGGTCTTTGTGATCTGTTTGGGCGGAAGCCCGGGTCTTTGGGCACAGGACAAATGCGTCCTGTCCGCCGGTTAAGGCTGGATAGAGGCGTTGAAAAGGGTCTTTTGTACGTTACAAGACGGAAGTGGCCCCTTCAGGGGAGAACGGAAATTGAGCTACCATTACCTGGGCTGGTAAAATCAGGATAATCAGTACAGTGGTAGCATTAATATTCCTTGAAGTGGGTACTTTTTGCTATAATAGTTCCAGACAGAAAACTACTACTACTACTATCATAGTTCCCTCTAAGCTGAGCAGTGAGCAATCGCTCACTTAAAAATCATCATCAACTCAGAGTTTTCCAAACCTGCCCAGAAGCCGAGAGGGAAGGAGAGAGAGAGGAAGAGAGAGAAACAGATAGAAAAAAGAGAGGAAGGAAAAGAGAAAGAAAAAGAATGGGAGTAAGGAAGAGAGAAAGAAAATCAATCTAGTTTGAAACTAGCTCAACTATTTAAGTGGCATTTTGATATTGATAGAGTTGCCCTATTATGAGCTCACTGTTATAGACACAGTACAGTATTTTATTTTGAAATTCTCTGAGGCAAAACAGGGTGGGTTTTTTATTTGTTTGTTTGTTTGTTTATTTATTTATTATTTCTGTGCCGCCAAGTCCCAAAGGGACTGCCACTCAGACACTATACTTTTCCGCCCCCCCCCCCAAAAAAAAATTAGAGGGAACACTGACTGCTATTCCATTATTGTTTTATTTCAACATACATACAAGGTGTCAGAATGTTACATTTAAATATATTACATGGTTAAATAAAATTCAGGAGGGAACTGTTTTTAATAGGAAAGTGAACACAAGAACAAGGGGGCACAATTTGAGGTTATTTGTGTTCTGCCGGTGTGAAGCAATGGGAGAAAATACTATTTTACTGAAAGTGTAGTAGATGCTTGGAATAAACTTCTAGCAGATGTGGTTGGTAAATCCCCAGTAACTGAATTTAAACATGCCTGGGATAAATCCATCCTAAAATAAAATACAGGAAATAGTATAAGGGCTGGATGAACCATGAAGTCTTTTTCTGCCGTCAATCTTCTATGTTTCTTTGTTACAAAACACTGTTACTTCTTTTTTAGAAACTGCAGAATTAAGATTATAATTTAATAATCCCGCAATATAAGAATTCGTAGATCACCAAGAGCTATATCACGAAAGATGAACAAGGTAGAATAAAGACTTCAAAAATGTGATGGTGGCTTATCATTCTACAAACATTCTTGGACATGTTCATGAATCTGCTTCAGGACTAGAACCTATTAAATTAATCTCACATTTGGAGAACAAATAGCATTATTTTATTCACAAAAACAGTAATATACAGCAAACGAGATTTATATGCTGGATTTCGTATTGCAATATCACAAGTCGAACACTTCCCAATTGTCTAGGACTGACAGATGTATTTTCGTATGATGCACGCAAGTACGGTGGCCTTTTGCAACTGACAGATCATGATTTTGTCAATGTTTATTGTTTTCAAATGCTGGGTGAGGTCTTTTGGCACAGCACCCAGCATGCCAACCTATACTGGTTTATGCCACAGTTGTTAAGTTCGATTTTAAGATCTTGATATCGGCTAAGTTTTTCTTGTTTTTCATCATTTCGACTTTCACCTGGTATGGCGACATCAATGATCTACACTTTTTTCTTTTCCACAATTGTGAGGTTAGGTGTATTGTCTTGTCAGTTTGAATTCGAAAATCCCAAAGTATTTTGGCATGTTTGTTTTCAACTACTTTTTCAGGTTTATTATTTATCATCATCATCATCACAATCTCTTATTCATGAAACATAAAAGTCAACTGAACATTTTAAAAAGTGTCACAAATACCACTGACTAGTGTTAACCGATCAATGCGGGGTCATCTGCAAACTACAGTAGTTTAACAAATGGATAGTTAGAGATGCAGTCATTGGTATAGAGAGAAAAGTGGAGAGAGCACACAGCCTTGCGGGGGATTGTGCCAATTGTATAGGTGGTATCTGATGCAATTCTGCTTAGCTTCACCTGCTGCTTCCTGTTTGTTTATGATCCACTTACAAATGTGTTTAGGTACCGCTAGCTGGTTCAGCTTAGTTGGAAGAGTGTCTGGAATAATGGCATTAAATGCTGAACTTAAGTCTACAAAGAGGACCCTTGTGTAGGTCTTTGGACATTTAAGATGCTGTATGATGTAGTGTAGAGCCATATTAACAGCCCTCTGACTGATATGATATGATCAATCCTGTAATGGCTTTGCTGGCTGAGGAACTCTGGGAGTTGAAGTCCATAAGTCTGGTTGGATACCCTGGTTTAGATCATTTTCTAAAGACTCTTTGGGGGTGGGAAGGAAATTAAAGCTTTCTTCTAAAATACAACAAATAAAGTGACTGCAATAGAAAGAAGGGTAGGTGCAATATCTAAATATTGGATGAAATGAATAGATTTGACAATAATCCCTCCAAAACAATTAATTAGAAGCTACAGTATTTCTTTAAAAATACCATATACATATTTAGCACTACTGGTCTAAACTGTGTCTTTATGAATAATCTGAAAACCAAGTTCTGCTACTAAAATTTTCAAGGTCTAACTCTGCCATCTGTCTGGGTGGGAAAAGCTTCCAGAATAATTTGCTGGTGTTCCTTTTCAGCCCTTTGAAGGAAAAAATGAAGTTTGAGTGCAGTAAACTAAAATGCAAGAAATAATGAAAAAAAATTCCTCACCCAATTTTTCTACAAAGCCAATCCCCATTATCGTTTCTAGGTATGAAATCTTACATATACTGTTAATGTTCTATGAACAGTGGTGATGCCAATCCTAATAACAGGGTAGTAAAGATAGCTTGATGATTAATTGGCTTAGGACCAGATTATTTATGGGACCGTCTTCTGCCTCATATGTCCCAGCAACCAATTAGGTCACACAGAGTTGGCCTACCCAGAGTCCCGTCGGCCAAACAATGCCGGCTGGTGGGACTATGGAGGAGAGCCTTCTCTGTTGCGACCCCAGTGCTCTGGAACCAATCCCCCCCCCCAGAGATTGGTACCACCCACACTCTCCTTGCCTTCTGAAAAACCTGGGGCCGCTGAGCAATTGCTCTCCGCTTGTAGGTATGGGTGATGACTATGTGTTATTTTATCTGGCTTTAATCTTTCTATCTGTTCTTATTTTATGTATTGGGGCATTTATGTATTGGTAGCCGCCCCGAGTCTGCGGAGAGGGGCGGCATACAAATCTAAATAAACATAAACATTTTAATTTTTGTCATGATTTTACTGTTGTAAGCCGCTCTGACCCTGCTAGGGCGGCCTAAGAAAGGAAGGAAGGAAGGAAAAAGGAAGGAAGGAAAGAAGGAAGAAAAAAGGAAAGAAGGAAGGAAGGAAGGAAAAGGAAGGAAGAAAAAAGGAAAGAAGGAAGGAAGGAAAAAGGAAAGAAGGAAGGAATGAAGGAAGAAGAAAGGAAGGAAGAAAAAAGGAAAGAAGGAAAAGGAAGGAAAGAAGGAAGAAAAAAGGAAGGAAAGAAGGAAGAAAAAAGGAAGGAAGGAAAGAAGGAAGGAAAAGGAAGGAAGGAAGGAAGGAAGGAAGGAAAAGGAAGGAAGAAAAAAGGAAAGCAGGAAGGAAGAAAAAATGAAAGAAGGAAGGAAGGAAGGAAAAGGAAGGAAAGAAGGAAGGAAAGAAGGAAGAAAAAAGGAAGGAAAAGGAAGGAAAGAAGGAAGAAAAAAGAAAGGGAGGCAGGCAGGCAGGCATTGAAGCCAAGCAAAAGAGCCAGCATATCTTCTCCTGAGAACAGAACAGCCCATAAATTCCATTATCCTTTCAGTAAACAGGATTTTTTTTAAAAAAAAGCAAGGAGCCCACTTGGTTCCAAAAGAGCCATTTTATTTTCTAAGAATCAATAGAGATCTTTTTTTTTCTCCAAAATAAATACAAGTACAAATGCCCACCCGGCTGCAGCAGAAAGAGCCGGGTTTCTACAAGGTGTGGGGAGGGGGCGGGGACAGGAGGCCGAGGGAGATTCCAAAAAAGCTAATAGTATCAAAATGTGCAAGTGAGAAGACGACGGCGGCCCCTGCTCTGCAGAGTGTCGGAAGGGCTGGGCCGAGGAAAGGCTGATGGATCTGGACAGGTGCTATGATGCAGGGAAACGGGGGTGGGGGTGGGGGGCAGACTCTGTATGTTGGGTGGTACGGAGCAGCCCATAATAATTTACATTCTCCCACTATTATACAGTATCTTACAAAAGTCTGAAGACCCCCAGAGAGTTAGGGGTGCTGCGTAGGCAGCTGGGTATTGCTCGTGCAGCTGGTTCAGGGGGCGATTCCAGGCATGGGACAAGGAAGGGCAGGCTGGCACAAGAGGTAGGCTTTGCCCACGCGGAGGGCGCGGTGCTCTGCGGGTGTGCCCAGCACACTGGAGGAGCGGTCGGGTGCCCTGTGCGTGTCCCTGCAGCAGCCAGGCTTCCCAAGGCTGGAGCTCCCGGCTCCCTTCTCCCGTACAGTCCGGCTGCACTGAGTGAGCACCCAGGTAGGCGGGAGCCCCTCGGAGGGTCAGTCGCTCTCGCTGGAGTCGCTGGTCTGCTCGCCTTGCACCTTGTTCCGGTGCTGCATGGCTCGGTGGTAGGCGATCTGGACAGACTTGCGGATGTTGGACTTGCGGCCTTCCAGCATCTTCTCCTTATCCAGGTCCTGGTTGACGCCGAGCGGCACGAGTTTGGTGCGGGGCAGCCATTGCCTGAAGGGATGGAAATGGGCATGAAAGGTCACTAGGGCAGAGGATGTGCGTGCTAGCATATGTGCACAAACCCACAACTATTCCTCCTGCCCCACACGCATGCACACCCTCTGCCCACCATCCGCCCCCGCACGTGAAGCCTGGGATGGTGGAAAAAAACACCCAATGGGCAAACCGGAAGATCGGAAAAATGGACTTCCTGTTTGCCTGTTGTGCTGTTTTTTACACTCTGGGCCTTCCGGAAGTGCGAAAAACAGCACCATGGGCAAGCAGGCAGTCTGTTTTTCTGAACTTCCGGTTTGCCCGTTGGGTGATTTTTCACACTCCAGAGGGCGAAACGGCCTTCTCCAAGGCCGAAAATCAGCTGGCCAGCACGCACATATGTGCTAGAGCTGACATAGGGCAACGCCTCGTGTGCCCTCTGATATGGCTCCGCTTGCCACCTGTAGCACGCGTGTCATAGGTTCGCCATCATGGCACTAGAGCTTGGTTCTCTGCCAAAACAAGAGGGCTATTCTGCCCCCCTTGCTCCCGCTCTTCCTCTCAATGAATTCAGTTCCCCCAGCCTCAGTGGAGCTCTGTCCCTTCCTTGTAGCTTTTGGTACCTGGGAACAGGTGAACTTCTGCCCTTACCAAGTGCGTTTGTTGTCGAAGAAGAGGACCAGGTAGAGATGCTCACGTGCTTCCTGAGTCATTTGCTCTCCCAGCTTCAGTACCTCCAAGGGGGGCACAGGAATGGGGACACCGTGGTGGAACATCCCTTCCCGGGGCATCTTCGGATCAATGATCTACCAAGAGCAGGAGGGAAAAAGATCAGGCATTGGGGTGGGGGAGCCATCTCTACGACGTGTGGTTAAGAAGAGGTTTGCAGAAAAGCAGATAAAAAGGAAACAGATCCAGATTATATGTACAGTGGTGCCTCTACCTAAGAATCCTCTAGATAAGAACCGGGTGTTCAAGACTTTTTTACCTCTTCTCAAGAACTATTTTCCACTTACAAACCTGAGCCTGCGAAACTTTAACCGGAAAAGGCAGGGAGAAAGAAGCCTCCATGGGGCCTCTCTAGGAATCTCCTGGGAGGAAATAGGGCTGGAAAAGGCAGGGAGAAGCCTCTGTGGGGCCTCTCTAGGAATCTCCTGGGAGGAAACAGGGCCGGAAAAGGCAGGGGGAAGCCTCTGTGGGGCCTCTCTAGGAATCTCCTGGGAGGAAACAGGGCCGGAAAAGGCAGGGAGAAGCCTCTGTGGGGCCTCTCTAGGAATCTCCTGGGAGGAAACAGGGCCAGAAAAGGTGGGGAGAAGCCTCTATGGGGCCTCTCTAGGAATCTCCTGGGAGGAAACAGGGCCGGAAAAGGCATAGAGAAGCCTCTGTGGGGCCTCTCTATGAATCTCCTGGGAGGAAACAGAGCGGGAAAGGTGGGGAGAAGCCTCCGTGGGGCCTCTCTAGGAATCTCCTGGGAGGAAACAGGGCCGGAAAAGGCATAGAGAAGCCTCTGTGGGGCCTCTCTATGAATCTCCTGGGAGGAAACAGAGCGGGAAAGATGGGGAGAAGCCTCCGTGGGGCCTCTCTAGGAATCGCCTGGGAGGAAACGGCCAGAAAAGGTGGGGAGAAGCCTCTGTAGGGCCTCTCTAGGAATCTCCTGGGACGAAACATGGCTGGAAAAGGCAGGGAGAAGCTTCTGTGGGGCCTCTCTAGGAATCTCCTGGGAGGAAACAGGGCCTCCACTCTCCCTGTGGTTTCCCCAATCGCACACATTATTTACTTTTACATTGATTCCTATGGGAAAAATTGCTTCTTACAAACTTTTCTACTTAAGAATCTGGTCACAAAACGAATTAAGTTTGTTCCTACAGCAAAGGATTGGGAATGAATGTGGCATCGTAGATAGAAAGTCATTGTGGAAACACTCCACTATGAACTCCAATTTGATCAGAGTTCACGAAGTAGTCTTTGGCTGTTACTTACAGAAAATGGGTCTCCTAAACTCTTAACTTTCAGAGATTTCTTCTTCTACACAAACAAATTTCTCATTTCTTATCACCTTTCCCCAGTCTAATTCAGATACACTAGTTCCCATCGCCTCCAGCTGACATAATGATGGGAATTGTAATTGCAGAAGGGAAAAAAAAATCAAATCTTTAGGGAGACTGCTGTGTGTGTGGAAACGTGCCAAGAATTCTGCAATACTGCAGTGACAAGCCTCAGATTTTGTGCGTAGGAAAAAATAATTGCCATCCTGCTGCTTCTATTAGGATTGTCCTTAGGCTAGGAGGTTCTGAGCTATGCAAGATATATTGTTCATATGAACATTGCAAATGCACTGTTCAGCAAGGACGGTATGGAATGGTTTTCGGCAGGGCCAAATCCACAGAATAATGTTTTTCAACCTTGGCAACTTGAAGATCCCAGCGACCGATAAGGTCCCACAGAGTTGGCCTTCTCCAGGTCCCGTCGACTAAACAATGTTGTTTGGCAGGCCCCAGGGGAAGAGCCTTCTCTGTGGCGGCCCTGGCCCTCTGGAACCAACTCCCCCCGGAGATTAGAACTGCCCCCACCCTTCCTGTCTTTCGTAAACTATTTAAGACTCACTTATACCGCCAGGCATGGGGGAGTTGAGACACTTTTCCCCCAGGCTTTTTTATACTTTGTTTTATGTTTGGTATGGATGTTGCTGTTTGGTTTTTAAGTAATGATAGGGTTTTATA